>NC_083410.1:89361678-89632532 GCF_020745735.1 Hemiscyllium ocellatum
GGAACAGCTCTTTGTTACTTTGCGGGGGATGTCGTGTCGGTCAATTTTCAATTAGTTGTTATTCTAAACTGTTTTCTTTTGCTTGTGTTTCGTTCGGTAGTCTGTAATTTTTTTTAAACTGAGTGGTTTGACCAGCTACATTCCTCTGGAATATCCGCCTTTCATCTCCTTTAAAACAACAAGAAGTTAGGGTCTGGACTAATTTCTTGAAGTGTTTTGGCCTGATTCATAACAGACTGGGGGCTCATAGAGACATAGAGATTTACAACATGGAAGCAGACCCTTTGGTCCAACTCATCCATGTCTACCAGATATCGTAACCTAGTCTAGTCCCATTTGCCAGCACTTGGCCCATATCCTCTAAACTCCTCCTATTCATATACCCATCCAGATGCCTTTTAATTGCTGTAATTGTACCAGCTTCCACATAGTAGTTCATTCCATACACGCAACACCCTCTGAGTGAAAACGTTGCCCCTTAGGTTGCTTTTATATCTTTCCTCTCCCATGCTCTCATTCTGGACTCCCCCATCCCAGGGAAAAAAACCCTTGTCTATTTATCCTATTATGCCCCTCATGATTTTATAAACCTCTGTAAAGTCACACCTCAGCCTCCCACACTCCAGGGAAAACAGCCCCATCCTATTCTGCCTCTCTCTATTGCTTACAACCTCATACCCTGGCAGTATTCTTGTAAATGTTTTCTGAAAATCTCCAAGTTTTAAATAGGAAGGAGACCAGAATTGCTGGCAATATTCCTTAAGTGGCCGAACCATGTACTGTATAGCCGCATCATGACCTCCTAGCTCCTATACTCAATGCTCTGTTCAATAAAGGAAAGCATACTAACCTGCGACTCTACTTTTAAGGAGCTATGAACCTGCACTCCAAGGTCTCTTTGTTCAGCATAACTCCCAGGACCTTACTATTAAATGTAAAAATCCTGTATTGATTTGTTTTGCATGATTTATTTTATAGTTTCAAATTGGGATGAGAGTTGTTTGACTCAAAGGCAGCAAGAGGTAGGTGTTACTGCCTTTTGTTCTGGGTGTTGAATTTGTTTGGATTAAATAGTGTTTGGTGCGGTAATGGTTCTTTCAGTCACTAAGAGTTTTCTGGGGGTGGAAGAAGTGACTTTGGGAGGTTTACAAAAGGTCAACAGAGAAAAGTTGCTGGACTTGAAATTGCCTGTGTCTCTGAAAAATGATGTTTTTATTGCATCAAAAGCTCAACATTTAAACTTGCTGGAAACACCATCAGAATCTTTGAGCACGGCTACAATTCAATTGAGTGTGAACCAGCTTAAAGTTATAGACGAAAGATAAAGCTTGGGAAAAATACATGAAACAGTTTTAATTACGATTGAAAGCATAGCAAAGAGACAAAGAACAAATTACTTTAGCAGAACAGAGAGAAAAATAGAGAGAAAGAGAGCGAGCAGAGAGAGAGAAAAGGAGAGAGGGGAAAGGCAGAAAGAGAGGTAGTTTGAATTTCAGAAGTTGGCATTTAGACAGGAATTCAAAAAGTCACTTCCTGAAGTAGTGAGAATTCATGTGCAAGAGCAGAGAGGTAAACAACAAGATTAGCAGCTGAAATGGCTGATGATTATGAGTTGGTCCATAAATCAAAGTTTGGTTTCCAAAATCAATTTCAATTCGTGAGGGATAGAAATCGGGGAAAAGAGAAATCTTAGCATGGAAAGGGAAAGGTAGATCAGGGTATAGATCACAGGGATAACTTACCACAGGGTAAAAAGGTAACTGTTGAAGGGGAAAGTGAAGTTAAAAAGCTTCGATGTTTTCACTGCAATGAAATAGGCCACATGAATACACAATGTTGGTGGGTTAGGAAAAGCAGTGGGTAGCCATATGTAGGAAAACAGGATAAGCCAGTGAATTTTGTTGGAGTGGTAATGGAAAGCACAGTGGAGGCTAGAAGGCTGCACCAGAATGTACAAGCTGGTCAGAGGTTGGTTAAGGAGGAAGTGCCAGATCTTCTCAAACCATACACCTGTGAACGTAATATAGGCCAGGAGCAGCAGGTAGAGAGGTTACAATATTAGGAGATTCAGGATCCTCTCAATCTTTAATGTTGAAAGATGAGGAGTAGGCCCTTCGAAAGGATTATTTCCAGAAAAAGTCCAAATAATGGGAATTCATGGTGAGACAAGAAACATCCAATGATGTTAAGTGAGGTTAAGTGTCCACTGAATAGTGAGGAAGTCATGGTAGGAGTACTGGATAAACTCAGCTCAAGGAATGCAATTTGTCCTTGCTAATGATATAGCTGGTTCACAGGTAGGAGTGCTGCCTACTGTGGTTGAAAAGCCAGTGGAAATTCAGGCAATTGAACTATTGCAGGACACATATCCTGGGATTTTTCCTGGCTGTGTGGTAATGAGGTCACAAAGTCACCAGTAGAAACAGGAGAGGTCAAAGAGTATAGTTAAGAAGGTTGAAGTGGAATTAGCAGAGATTCTGTGTGATCAAATGGTGGAGACAAAGCAGGAGCAGATTAATGACAAAGCAGACATCTTTAGATCAGAGAAACTAAATGAGTTACAATAGAAAGATAAAATTTAAAGCAATTGTACCAAAAGGCATACACAGAAAAAGAATCTGAATGTATTCCTGAATGCTCTTATCTTAAAAATGATGTCTTAATGAGGAAATGCAAACCATTATATATTCAGGCAGATGAGAAAAGGTTAGAAGTTCATCAAGTCGTATTGCTTGTAGTTTAATGTAAGGAGGAGTTGCAGGTAGTGCATGAATTACCATTGGGGGTCATTTCGGAGTGAGAAAAACTCAAGCGAAAAGACAAAACGTTCTTACTGGCCTCGACAGCACACGGATGGACTTGATTTTTGCCGAACATGTCATTCATATCAGGTACTTGGAACACCATAGGCAGTGAAAAAAAAACAAACCTTTAATCCCTATTCGTGCATTTGAGGAACCATTTACAAAATCTTAATTCATTGTGTAGGACCCCCTACCTCAGCAAAAAGTGAGAGTAAGTATTTGTTAACAATAATGGATGCATCCACTAGATGTCCAGAGGCTGTCCCACTACACAATGCCACAGCCAAAAGGATTGGAGTGGAGTTCCTCACATTTTTCACGGATACAGACTATCCACAGAGATACAATCAGGTCAAGGGTCAAAATTTACATCAAAGTTATTTAGGAAGTTATGGACAGCTTAGGAATAAAACAATTCATATCTACTGTGTATCATCCTGAGTTACAAGGAGTACAAGAATGGTGGCATCAGACATTAAAGACCATGCTGAGGGTTTATAGTCAAGACTATCCAGGTGGTTGGGATAAGGGAATTCCATTTGTACTTTTTGCAATCAGAGATACACCAAATGAATTGACCAAATTCAGTCCCAATTGAATTAGTGTTTGGGGATGAAGTGTGAGGAGCACTAAAACTGATTATGGAGAAATGGGCAAGTCAGAATTCAGAGACCACATACTTGGACTCTATGTCAGATTTTAGGGAATGATTAAATAGAGTTGGGAGTTGCCTAGACAGCATTTAAAGTATCACAGCATACAATGAAACAGGAAGCACGCAAGAAATCAATAACATTCAATTTTACAATTGGAGGTAAAGTGTCAGTGTTACTTCCAGTTATAGGGGAACCTTTAAAAGCAAGGTTTAGTGGACTTTATTAAGTTGAGAGGAGATTAAGTGAGGTGAGCTATTTGGTAAGAACTCCAGATAGAAAGAAATCTGTCAGAGTGTGTGATGTGAATCTGCTCCAAAGGTGTTTTGATAGGGAAGGGAAGCTAAAGGAGACTGTATTATTGGTTACAACAGAGAGTGAAGATCCAAGGTCAGAGGATTCTGAATTGGACATTCCTCAAATTAAATTGGACAATGTGCAAAAATTGAAATGACCTGAAAGAGTTATTACTATCACAACGGAAGATATGTGGAAATAAGCTGGGAAGTACAAACACAATTGTGCATGAGGTAGAGAGGGGAGATGCTGTGCCGATTAAGCAGCATCCTTATAGACATAACTCTCAAAGGTTGGCACGGGGTCAAAAGGAGTTCGAATGCATCACTGACACAACTTAATCAAAGTGTGTTACTGTAACTGAAGCCCATCCATAGTAATACTGCCAAAACCAGATGGTACCCAAGGGTTATGTGTGAACTGTCACAAAGTCAATGCAGTTACAAAGACAAATACAAATCTGATTCCTTGTTTGAAAATGTGGGACAAGCAACTTATATTTCTAAGTTGGACTTGCTCTGAGGATACTGGCAGGTAACTTTGTCTGAAAGAGTGAAGAGAATTTCAGATTTCATAATGACTATATTAGTTTAAAGTCACGCAGTTCAGTGTGAAAAATGCATCAGTCACATTTCAGAGACGAACCTAGAAGATTGTGTAATACACATTGATGATCTGGTGATTTTTAGTCACGTATGGAAGGAACATTTGCAACATTTATCACACTTATTTGATTGACTTGGAAATCAGACTTGCTGATATACCTTCTTAAAAGTGAATTTGTCAAAGCCCAAGTCACCTTCCGGGGCCATATTATTGGACAAATGGTGCCACGGGATGCAGAAACAAAGATAATTAGGGAGCTTCCCACACCATCAACAAAAAGAACAGTCCTACGATTCCTGGATTGAGTGGATTTTATCAAAAATTCGTACCAAATTTTAACAGTGTGGCTGCTCCACTCACTGATTTGCTGAAGGTCAGAAGTTTCAGTGGACAGCAGAGTGTCTGAAGGCATTTAACAGCCTGAAAGGTGTGTTAACTACTGCCCCACTTTTAGCCACACCTAATTACACAGAACTGTTCAAGGTGGCTATCAACGCGAGTGATGTGGGTGTTGGTGTTGTGCTCTGACAGGAAGATAATGAGAAGATAGAAAGACCTATCGGTTAATTCTCCAGAAAATTGAACAAGCATCAACAAAAATATTCCACAGGTGAGAAAGAGACTTTGAGCTTGGTGTTGGCATTACAACATTACAATATTTATGTTACCAGTAACACATTTGAGACATTCATGTACACTGACCATAACCCATTAAAGGTTTGTGGAGAAATTTAAGGACAAAAATGTCAGGCTATTGAGATGGAGCTTGTTGTTGCAGCCATTCAGTTTGAAAATTGTGCATGTGGCAGGATGAGAAAATGTGATTGCTGACACATTGTCGAGACTTGAATGAGAAATGGAGGAATTCGGTGGTAGGAGTAAAACAGACTGAAACAGAATGTATTAGTGCACATTTGCATGGTTATAGTCAGTGCAATTTATATTAGTGTCATGATGTAGTAATGAGTTAAGATTAAGAGGTTTTAAAATGAAGCCATCTTTGGATATTGATGGTTCATTATTTTGAAGGAGGAGGTGTGATGATGCTGCTCCTTAGCTTTTTTTCAGGGAGGTTGCAAAAGCACCGATTCTTAAAAGTCTGGTTTCAATGGGTTTTAGGGCCAATTGCATGATAGCTAACAGATACTGCCTCAGGAAAAAAAGGCTTTCAAGTTTAAAAAAGTACATTGGTACAATGAAAGGGGAGTGGCCAGTTCTCCCAGCTCAGCTTCTCTCTGACTTGGTTTGGTTTAGCAGTCTGGCTATTCACTGAAAGCTGTCAGGCAGTTGTTGAGGCCACTGGTCCAACACACAGCTCCATGGAAGAGGGTATTCCATGCTGCCCTCTCTCTCTCCTGTTAGACCCTGTGTTTGATTTTACCTTTTGTGCCAATGGGGTGTTTGTGGGGATTGCTGCAAGTAATCAGAACAGTATCGTTAAATTGGTATAATCTGTTGGGTTTTCTGAGACATTGAGTTATTCTGCATTCTGTTCTCTTTTGTTTGTATTTTACTCGGTAACGTTATGAATAAATTCTGTTTTGTTTCAAATTAAGTGGTTTGACCAGCTGCATCACTCCTGGAATATCCATGTTATGAAGATCTAAAATTTGAATTTAGGCAACAAGTATATGTAGATTTTTATTTGCTACAAAATGCTTTCTTGATTTAAAAAGAATACTATAAAATGGCCTGTGAACATGTACTGCTGATTTGCAGAATTATGCTGAAATTCAAAGATAAGAGGACAATAGAGTTTTCATAAAATGAAGAATGACACATGAACTGACCATTTGAACTAACCTTGAGCTGATACATGGCATGACAATTTACGTAAATAAGATTTCTTTTCCAAGGAATCCCATTGGATTAGCCTGTCTTCAGTCATGTCACCATATTACAGTTGATTGGACTTTTCTTGTAATTAAGAACCCTTTTGTACGTAGAGGGTTGTTCATGTGTGAAATGTCGTGTCAGACAAAGTGATGGATGTGAGTCCTGTTACAATGTTTGTGTTGGTTGGGAAGTCCAGAACTCGAGATAGATTTTCTTCCAGAAAAGAAAGAGGGATAAGTTCAACACGTGAAGGGTGGCAAAAGTTTGGGAGTCTGCTTGTCAGACGCGAATTGATGCCAGAAGAATTGTTGAGTTTTGGAGTAAGTGATTGGTGGGTGTCTTTAAGTTTGACTTTCCCACAGCATCAAAGGCAAAGTCAGATTTTGGGGGACGTTTGGTCACAGATCAGCTACAGCTGCACTGAGTGGAGAACAAGGATGAAGTGAGTACTGCAGATGCTGGGGATCAGAGTCAAGATTATAGTGATGCTGGAAAAGCACAGCAGGTCAGGCAGCATCCGAAGAAATGGAAAAAGCCCTTCATCAGGAATGATCATGGGAGCCTCGGGGGTGGAGAGATAAATGGGAAGGGGAAGGGGCTGGGGAGAAGGTAGCTAAGGGTGTAGACTAAGGACATATTTTTAAGTTGAAAAGAGAAAGATAGTAAGAGACATTGGGGGAGGGTTATATACAGGGGGTGGTTCATGAGTGGAATAAAATTCCACAGGTAGTGACGGATGCAAGTGCAGTTACAATGTTTAGAAGATATTTAGTAAAGTGCATGAATAAGAAATGTTTGCAATGATATGTTCCAGGAGCAGTCAGGTGGGATTAGTTTAGTTTGGGATTATGTTCAGACTGATTGTATCAAAAGGTCTGTGTCTGTGCAGTGTGCCTCTATGACTCAGCAACAAACATATTCTCTGAAAACATGGACCGAGAATTATGTTGTTTGCTTTTTGTTGTTGTCCTTTAGTGAGCAATGGCGCAATCGCTGTCCTCTCGGGTAGCTCTCACAGTGTATAAATTATGGGCTCTGCCAAACCACTGGTTCTGAGTCTAACACAAAAAGAACTTGCTATAGGGCCAAGGGAAAGATCCCATCATACAGATAATGCATTATTCAACTGAAACCCCACTGAAAATTTACAACAATGTTATTCCTGTAATTGGTGTTCCTGTTTTTGAAGAAGATATAAAAATGTGTCTCTAAGCTATTCATAGTTTTTTTTTGATCTGCGAATGTTAATGTGACATACTGACAAAATGGGTACCTTTTCATGCGCCGCTGAGAAGTGAGATTCCATCTATCTGGAAGGTCATGAGTAGTTTTGGTCCACTTATTTAAGGAAACACATCATTTCATTAGAGGGAGTTTAGAGGAGTTTTACAAGAATTATCCCTGGCATGGAGGGATTGTCTTACGAGCAAAAGCTACATAGGTTAGGAATCTACTCACTGGCATATTGAAGAATGAAGGTTGATTGCATTAGATTTTTAGTGGGTTTGAAAGGGCAAACGCTGAGAGGAAGTTTCCCTTCATGGACCAGATGGCAGAATGTCAGATAAAAAAGGGCACCAACTTAAGAAATGAGGAGGCATATATTTTCTGCGTGGGTTTGAGTCTTTGGAAATCCTTGCCACAGAGAGCAAGAATCCTTCTGCATAGTTAATGCTGAGAAAGACAGATTATTGATCAGTCAGGGAATCATGGATTACAGGGAAAACACAGAAAAGGTGGACATGAAGAATATCGCGTAGAAAAGTGTGACGCTGGAATAGCACAGTCAATCAAGCAACATTCAAGCTGCAGGAGAGTCGACATTTTGAACATATGTTTCAGATCATCCATAGTCCAATTGAATGGTAGAACAGTTTGAATGGTCTACCCCTGTTCCTATTTCCTATGGTCAACTATTTCCTATGGCATATCAAACCATACATGGGCTTGGTTTGATTTGGTTCACTCATGTCAGAGATCCTCCTTAAACAATAACTCTGGATCGGAAATAATAAACATGATAGATTCTGCAGCTATCCAGTATGCAGGGATCCTATTGTGAGGGATGGCTATGTAGATACTGGGTGTGGATGCTAGGGTGTCTCTATCTAAATGGTCTTGGTAAAGGAGTTCTGAGTCCTGGTGATGCTGCCTGTCTTATTCAACTCCCTTGCTGCAGCCTCTAGTGTGATGATTGTTTTTGGAGCTTTCCCTTCGAGCATCTCGATTTGGAGAACTTCATCGAATTTCTATCAGGTTCCCACCGCTTCCCTTCATTCGATGGACCTTCTTTGATACTTTCTTCCCATTTTCAATATCTGCAATTCCATTTCAGGTAATCGCCTCATATCGCAGCATCATATGACTCAATGACTCCTTCAGTTCCCTTCTTCCCAACGACACCCATTCTTTTGTGCCGTTGACGCTACTTTCCACACCAGCACTTCAGAAGTATTAGAATAGAATCCCTACAGTATGGAAACAGGCAGTTCGTCCCAACAAGTCCACACTGGCCTTACGAAGAGTATGCAAAGCACCCATTCCTCTACCGTTTTATTCTATATTTACCCCTGGATAATGCACCTAACTTACTCATCCCTGAACACTGTGAGCAATTTTGCATGGCCAGTTCACCTAACCTGCACATCTTTGGTTGGTGGGAGGAAACTGGAACAACTGGATGAAACCCACGCAGACATGGGGAGAATGTAAATTCCACACAGATAGTTCCTGAGGCTGGAATTGAACCTGAGTCCCTGGTGCTGGGAGGCAGCAGCCCCTTGCACACATCCATTCCTTGGTTGCAGCTATTCACATCTTTACATCACATATGAAATATATTTGGCAGCAGGATTGGGATATGGTCAATGCCACTGAATACACTACTAGCTAAATATTAATACACTTTACAACATGATGGTCTAGTCTGAATGGATACTGGGTGTGTAAAGGGATGTTGGGTGATGAGTAACTGGGTTATACAGATTTACAAATTCATGAGGGCACAGATTTGGTGAAGAACAAGAGCTTTTTCCTTAGGTGAAATTCAAAACTAGTGGACATGTTTTAACGTGAGAGCAGAAAGACATAAAAGGGATTATATGGATACATTTTTCACACAGAGGGTGGGTCATGTGTGGAATTAACTGCCAGAGAAAGTGATAGATGCAGGTACAACTTGTAAAGTTACATGAATAGGAAAGATTTAGCAGGATATGGGTCAACTTTAGGCCAGTGGGACTAGTTTAGCTTGAGAAAGCTGGTTGTCATGGACTAGTTGGACTGATGGGTCTGTTCCGATGCTGTCTGACTCGATAGTTCTGCAACTCTGTGGCTCAGTTTAATAATTCGAGTTGTATTTGCATGTAGTATGGGAGCTAGAGGGAATAGCTTGGCAAAATAAGTTCTGTCTGAGAATTTCAGTTTCATTGAGATGTTTACTTTTGAACCACCTGGAGGTAGAAGACAAGAGTCCACACGCTTCCCTCAATTCAATTAAAGATGCAAGTGGGAGTGTTAAAATTGGACAGAGGTAATTGTTTAGTTTTCTTCTACAACTTCTACTTTGATTTCAGTTGACTCCTTTTGTTGCTAAAGTGCTAACTCTATTTTCTGAGTAAGACAATGCCATAGCATGCGATTAATTTTCAGTCATTGTTTGTTTGTTTCTCTCTCTTTTGAATCAATTTGTTGGCAATTGTGATCTTCTGAACGGAAAGTGCGGGCTCTCCAACTGTACCACATGCTACCTGGTGGCCATGGCAATAGCAGATCTGTTGTTCATTACTACTGATGTAATATTGTGAAGATTGTGGACAGCATGGTGGCACAGTGGTTAGCACTGCTGCCTCACAGCGCCTGAGACCTGGGTTCAATTCCCGACTCAGGCGACTGACTGTGTGGAGTTTGCACGTTCTCCCCGTGTCTGCGTGGGTTTTCTCCGGGTGCTCCGGTTTCCTCCCACAGTCCAAAGATGTGTGGGCCAGGTGAATTGGCCATGCTAAATTGCCTGTAGTGTTTGGCAAGGGGTAAATGTAGAGGTATGGGTGGGTTGTGCTTCGGCGGGTCGGTGTGGACTTGTTGGGCTGAAGGGCCTGTTTCCACACTGTAAGTAATCTAATCTAATTGTTTCTTATTATTCTCCACGGAGTTTTCTGTACCTCACCCGTGTGTGTTGAGTCATCAATGTATTGCGTCATGCAGCTACAGACTGTTCTGTCTGGCTCACAGTCACTTTGATCTTCAATCGATCTATGGCTATTTGCTGCCAGAAACTAAAAAAACAACAAAATACTGTACTGAGAAAATGGCATCTGTAATTCTTGCAACTATGTGCACTCTGCTCTGTTTGAAAAGTATACCATCCTACTTTCCACTTGAACCTGCAAAGGTAATTGACAATACAGAGTGGGTTGTTTTGTAAAACCAAGCTCCTACACTGAAGCTGTGTGGGCAGTATTTGACTGGTTTGACACAGTTTTAACCCCACTGCTACCATTCATTTTGATTCTTTTGCTCAATGCTCTGACGTCAGACACATTTTAGTTTCTAGTCATATCCGTAAGGCTTTGAACATTCAGAACAAGAAAGAGAACAACAGTGACCCAGGAATGGAGAGCAGAAGGAAGTCAGTGACCTTGTTATTCCCCATATCTGCCAGTTTCATACTTCTATGGTTAGTATGAGTTTTGCATTTCTTGTATTACCGCATTACCTGCAGAAATGGTAGAGATTATAAAAATTCTGAACATATATTTAGTAAAGTTGGAGATGCTCTTCAACACTTAAGCTGCTGCACAAATACATTTATTTATGGAGCGACTCAGTCCAAATTCAGAAATCAACTTAAGATCATGGTGAAATATCCAGTTACATCAATTATTAAACTAATGAATACACCAAACAACTGACAGCAGCATAGATATACATAGGATCTCCTATCTTTACATTAGATCATTTGGTCATTGATATGTACAGCATGATAACAGATCCTTTGGTCCATCTCGATCATGTTGACCACATAGTCTAAATAAATTCTGTCCCTTTTCCCAGTTTTCGGTCCATATTCCTGTAAACCCTTCCCATTCATGTCCCCATCCAGATATCAATTAAATATTGTAATTACACTGGACTCCACCAATTCCTGCAGCAGCTTATTCCATACACACAGCATTCTCTGCATAGAAAGATTTCCCCTTAAGTTCCTTTCAAATCTTTCCCCTCTGACTTAAACCAATGCCCTCTAGTTTTGGACTCCCCTACCCTGAGGAAATGACCTTGCCGTATAAATGCCACTCAGGGTTTTGTAAACATCTATAAGGTCTCCCCTCAGCCTATGATCTTCCAGGGAAGATAGCCCCAGCCTAGTCAGCCTATTCAGCCTCTCCCTGTAGCTCAAACCCTCCAACCATGGCCATGCCACTTCAATCATTGTTGAACCCTTTCACGTTTTGTAACACCTTTCCTTAAGCAGGAGAACAGAATTGAATGCAGTATTCCAAAAATAGCCTCAGTAATGTTCTGTACAGCTGTGTCATGCACGCCAAAATCCTTTATTCAGTGCACTGACCAATTAAGGCAAGAGAACCAAATGTCTCCTTCACCACTCTATCTACCTATGACTCCACTCTCGAGGAACTGTGCATGTGCACTCAACGTCTCTTTGGTCAGCAACACTCCCAGGGCCTCACCATTAAGTGCATAAATCCTGCCCTGAATTGACTTTCCAAAATGCAGCAACTCACATTTATTTAAATTAAAAGTCACACAGCAGCAAGTTATAGTCCAACAGGTTTATTTGGAAGCACGAGCTTTCAGAGCATTGCTCCTTCATCAAGTTGTTGTGGAGGTTAAGATCATGCTCACAGAAATTATAGCCAACGGATTCCAGTGTCATGGAGATGTAATACAGTAAACAATCTTAGGTTAAAACTTTCATCGTTTATAATGGAATATGCAGGTTTCAGTTCTTGGATAAGTGAATCCCAGAACTTCTTTTAAATTACGTTCTCAAGAAGCTCACTATTTAAACAATAGGTGTGAAGTCTGTCTGTGTCCCAATGCTATGTTATACTGACAAACCCTCTGTATAATTTTACAGAGTTTTACATGGATTCATGAAGCTTCTGAGAAAAATAAAATGTAATTCTACAAAGACAAATTTATCCCATAACCTTATATGTGTGTGAATGTAAAAGTGACAGATTGAGTGTGCATGTGAGTGGTGTGTGTGTGTGTGTGTAACGTGCAGTGTGGTCACCTTTCGTCTGAAATGAAACCAAGGTCCTGGTTCAGGCCACTTCCATGGGTACTGAACTTTTCTATGGACTTCTGCTCAGCCACTCTGCGTTGTTGCTTGTCCCAAACTCTGCCTTGGAGAATGGTCACCAGGAGATCTGAGGCCAAATGTTCCTGACCACGAAAGTGATCCTCGACTGGGAAGGAACACTCCCGCCTGTTGATTGTTGTGTGGTGTCCATTCATTTGTTTGTAGTGTCTGCTGAGTCTCCCTGATGTACCATGCCTCAGGACATCTTTGCCTGCAGCGTATGAGATAGGCCACGTTGGCCAAGTCACACGAGTACTCGCTGCGTACATGGTGGGTGGTGTCACCACGTGTAATGGTGTTACTCGTGTCGATACTCTGACACACATTACAGTGGCTGCTGTGGCAGGGGTGTCTGGTGTTGTTGTCCTGAAAGCTGGGACGTTTAAATGAATCATGACTTGTTTAAGTTTTGGTCCTTGTTTAAAGGCGAGAAGTAGAGGCGCAGGGAAGGTCTTGGTGAGGTGTTCATCCCCTTCGATAATATGTTAATGGCTGTGAAGAGCATGGAGTAGTCGTTCGGCTCTTGGTAAGTACTGGACGATGAAGGGTGCCCTGTCGGTTGCAGCTCACGTCAGTCTCCTGAGGTGGTCATTGCAGTTTCTCGCTGTGGCACGTCGGAACTGGCATTCAATGAGTTGAGCATTGTACCCCATTCTTGTGAGGGCATTCTTGAATACTTCCAGGTGCCCGACATGTTGCTCCTCACCTGAACAGATCCCATGTATGTGTAGAACTTGGCCAATGGGGATGGCTGTTTTAATATGTTTTAGGTGGAAGGTGCAGACGTGTAGCATCGTAAGGAATCCATGGGTTTGCAGTAGAGTGAAGTGCTGAGGTGCCCATCCTTAATGGAGATTCATGTGTTGAAGAATGAGACAGATAATAGAGAGTAGTCCATGGTGAGTTTGATGGTGGTATGAAACTCGTTTATGTCACTGTGTAGTTGTTTCAGTGATAAATCATAACATTGTACTGTTTTATTTTAATCGGATTGGGATTGCTACCCACCAGGGGAGACATGTGACTGTTGCTGGGGAATGTTGAATCAGACCTGTCAGAGATTTGGGAATTGATGATCAAACTGAGTTAGGAGGGAAATAAAGCTGGCCACAGGAGGGGGACGGTAAGTGAGTGAAAGGGAAAAGCAGCAGAATCAAATTCTGGATCCCTTAAGATGTTGTACTTCAGAGTCCTAGTCTTCAGGATCAAACACTTCCATTCCATGCCTCACAGATTTCGGGACAAAGGTATTTCCAGCACGTTACTAGTTGATTTTTGGGAGATCCTCAATAACGTATGCGTTAAATGATGCAGTCACTGTTGAAACCTAACTTCTTTTTTATTTTATCTTTGTAACGAAGTGCAAGTTATTTGTTCAGAAACAGACTGAAACAATATGTTGAATTGCTGACAACCATCCAAGAACTGAAAGCCACAATGCACATTCACAACACTAATTTATTTAATCTCGCAGCAAGAGCAATTCACTATATTATTTCAAAAAGTTACAGACAAAATGAGATAGCAATATGGAACAATATTATTGTATTTTGGAAGAATGACCATAAAATGCTCAAATTGATAATTAAGATGGAGAAGGAAGAAATTCAATTGGAACCTCAGAGTCCTGAATTTAAGTAAAGAGCTGCATAAATGGGCCAAAATGGATTGAGTTCTCGGTGGATCGGCAATGCTGTTGGTGCAGAGCAGGCCAATCCAATTGCAGCTGTCATCCCCAAAGCCAATTTTGGAGAATATTTCTCGCGTGTTGGTGTGCGATTTCCTGTCAAAGGCCTTTTCCTGGACCAAGGATGATAAGGCAGGTTTCCAAACTCATTATCCCACACGTAGGCAATTATATCGCTGAGGAACACAAAGCTCTCAGAGATCATCCTGCTCAGTACACCACAGGTTTGGTCGGGGTGAATCACTGATCCCACAGCAGTCATGACCTCGTTCGTGATGATCTCAGGCAGGATCCTGTAAGTTGAATTTGCAGTGAAATCTGTTGTCAGCCTGCGCTATTCCCCCTTCTAACTGTAGATGAGAGGGATGATAACTTTCCTGTTGTATTCACACAGGCTAACTGTTCAAAGCACACTGTTGTCCACTTCCAGCTGGTCCAGGCCAATCAAGTGCCACAGAGGTGAAAACCACTCAGGTGGGCAGCCATCACTTCTGGAAGTTGTACTGTTTCCTAAGGACTTGAGGGTCTTGGACATCTCCTCCAGAGGTCACGGCTGGTGCAGAGTCTCCTGCCTGCTGTGGTCTTAGACCTCTGTGATACAGGACAGGAAAAACTGGAAGGCCGCGCTGTCTGTGCACTTTGTGTCATATCGGCTGGTGTAAAAGGGTTTGCTGATCTTCAGGATGTTCTTCCTGGTGGTCGCTCTGTCAGTAGAAACCCTTTTAATCCAAATGCTCCACAAACACATGAAGATTATTTGGTCTGTTCATTGATCCACAAGCTGTCTCAAAGGCCACAAGTTATTCCCAGTTCACAGCTCGAAGCACATTTTATTAAAAGAATACAAGTAACAAAAAGTTAGTGAAGGTTCCATCACCTCTGCTCCCCATCATTTCTGGTGTAGTGTTCACCTTCTACATTGTAAAGTCTCAATGAGTATGTGGATATGAAGGGTTTAGAGGGATATGGGACAAATGGGACAATTTAGGATATCTGAACAGCATGGATGAGTTTGATTTGTTTCGATTTGATTGATTTATTGTCACATACAGAAGAACAATGAAAAGTTTTGTTTATGAGCAGTACGGGCAGATCATACCAAGCAACGATGTACAGAACAAAAGATTTAAACAGAGGCATACATGTTACATTGCACAAGGCGTACAAGAGTGATCAACGTTAGAAAGATCAGCATTACTTGAGTCAAGAGAGTCCATTCAATAGTCTAATAAGAGCTGGGCAGAAGCTGTTTCTGAATCTGTTTGTGTGTGGTCAGACTTCTGTACCTTGCAACTGACAGAAGAATTTGTAGGGGATCATTACCAAGGTGGGATGGGTCTAATGGAGTCCATCGATGGACGTTTGGCTCACGCGATGGCCTGGGTTGTCAGAATGTCTGACTGGGATGAGGTAGTGTACTGATGCAGATAATGATTTGATTGAATGAACAACAATTTCTGTTTCTGTTTCTGATTTACAGCGTCTGCAGTTCTTTTAGTTTTGTTCAGCCCCCTCTCCAGCCTGTTACAGCGGAGGAGGCCATTCAGCAGGTGGAGGCAATGGCCAGTGGAATTATCACTGCACTGTCAATCCAGAGACTCAGATAATGTTCTGAGGACCTAGACACAGCAGATGGTGCTTTTAAATTCAATAAAAGTCTGGAATTAAAGAGGCTAATGATGACCGGTTGTTGGTTCACTCATACCCTTCAGAGATGGAAACTGCCTTCCTTCCCTGGTCAGTATTACTTGTGACTCCAGACCCACAAAAACATGGTTAACACTTACCTGCCCTCTAGGCAATTAGGGATAGGTGATAAATGCTGGTGCTATCCAGTGACACTTCCATCCCCTGAATGAATAAAAACAAAGCTCCTTCTTGAAACTGTAACAGAGGAATTGGAGGAGGCAATTTAACTCATTTTGAGATGGCAAAGGGGAACAGCAGAAGTCAATTCATCCCCTCTCATGTGAGGACAAGAAGAGCAGATGGGAGTTACGTCAGTCCACGCTGTTTGACTTGAACAAACCAAGATATGCAGGAAAGGGAAGGTGTAAGGAGTGGGACTCTGTGTGAAGTTCAATGATAATTGGATCAGGAATGAGGAGCAGTCAGTGAGTTGGAGAGAAGTGATCCTGGGATGCAATGCAACAGGAAGGCAACTAATGGTGTCAATGGACAGTGTGATATCAAGGCTTAATGATAACATTTGGGAATTTGAAGGTATGAGACCATTTGTTGGTGGCTCATTGGAAGGCAATGCTCCTCCCCCCAACACTGACTAAAGCTGGAAATTATCTCTATTAGATGCGTAGGGTCACAGATATGTGCAGAACGGAAATAGACCATTCGGGCCTACTCGTCCATGCCTACCAGATATCCCAACCCAATGTAGTCCCACCTCCCAGCACCTGGCCCATATCCCTCCTTACCCTTCCTATTCAAATAACCATTCAGATGCCATTTAAATGTTGCAATTGTACCAGCATCCACCACTTCCTCTGACGGCTCATTGCATACACACACCACCCTCTGCCTGGAAAAGTTTCCCCTTAGGTCTATTCTATATCTTTCCCATCTCACCCTAAACCTAAGACGTCTACTTTTGGACTCCACCACCATAGGGAAGAGAGTTTGCCTATTTATCCTTTCCATGCCTCTCATGATGTTATAAACCTCTAAAACGCTGCCCCTCAACCACCAAAGCTCCAGGGAAGATAGCTTCAGCCCACTCAACCTCTCCCTATAGCTCAAATCCTCTAATCCTGGCAACATCCTTATAAATCTTTTCTGATCCTTTTCAAGTTTCACAACATTCTTCCAATCGGAAGGAGACCAGAATTGCACGCAGTATTCAAAAGTGGTCAAACCAATATCCTGTACAGCCGCAACATGACCTCCCAACTCCTGTTTTCAATAATCTGACCAATAAAAGAAAACACACAATATGCCTTCTTCACTATACTCTCTACCTGCAACTCTACTTTCAAGGAGCTATGAACCTGAAATCCACAGTCTCTGTTCAGCAACACTCCCAAGGATCCTACAATTAAGTGCATACGTCCTGCTCGAATTTGCTTTCTCAAAATGCAGCACCTCACATTTATCAAAATTAAATTCTATCTGCAACTTCTTAGCCCATTGGCCCATCTGGTCAAGATCCAGTTGTTTTCTGAGGTAACCTCCTTCACTGTCCACTATGCCTCCAATTTTGGTGTCATCTGCAAACTTACTAACTATACCTCTTATGCTCACATCCAAAGCATTTATATAAATGATGAAAAGTAGTGGATCCAGCATTGATCCTTGTGGCACTCCACTGGCCACAGGCCTCCAGACTGAAAAACAACCCTCCACCACCAATGTCTACCTTCTACCTTTGAGCCAGTTCTGTATCCAAATGGCTAGTTCTCACTGTATTCCACGAGATCTAACCTTTGCTAACCAGTCTCCCATGGGGAACCTTGTTGAACATCTTCCTGAAGTCCATATAGATCAAGCCCATCACTCTGCCCTCATCAGTCCTCTTTGTTATTTCTTCAAAAAAATTCAAAAGTTTGTGAGACATGATTTCCCACACACGAAGCCATGTTGACTATGACTAATCAGTCCTTGCTTTTCCAAATACATGTACATCCTATCCCTCAGGATTCCCTCCAACAACTTGTTCACCACCGACATCAGGCTCACTGATCTATAGTTCCCTGGCTTGTCCTTACCACCTTTCTAAAACAGTGGCACCACATTAGGCAACCTCCAGTCTTCTGGCCCCTCACCTGTGACTATCAATGATACAAATATTTCAGTGAGTGGCCCAGCAATCACGTCCCTAACTTCCCACAAAGTTCTCAGTTACACCTAATCAGGTCCTGGGGATTTATCTTCTTTCATGCTTTTTAAGGCATCTATCACTTCCTCTTCTGCAATATGGCCATTTTTCAAGATGTCACCATCTATTTCCCTACATTCTATATCTTCCATGCCCTTTTCCAGAGTCAACACTGTTGCAAAATTCTCATTTCATATCTCCCCCATCTCCTGCAGCTCCACACAAATGCAGCCTTGCAGATCTTTGAGGGGCCCTATTCTCTCCCTAGTTACCCTTTTGTCTTTAATCTGTTTGTAAAAACCCTTTGGATCCTCCTTAATTCTATTTGCCAAAGACATCTCATGTCCCCTTTTCGCCCTCCTGATTTCCCTCTTAAGTGTACTTTGACTGTCTTTGTACTCTTCTAAGGAATCATTCAATCTCTCTTGTCGCTACCTGATATATGTTTCCTTCTCTTTCTGAAGCAAACCCTCAATTTATTTCATCATCCATCATTCCCTACACCCACTAGCCTTTCCTTTTAGACCGACAGGAATATATTATCTCTGGACTCTCGTCATCTCATTTCTGAAAGCTTTCCATTTTCCAGTCGTCCATTTACCTACGAACATCTGCCCCCAATCAGCTTTTGAAAATTCTTGCCTAACGCCATCAAAATTAGCCGTCATCCAAGTTAGTATTTCAACTTTCAGACTTGGTCTATCCTCTACCATCACTATTTTCACACTTAGAATTCTGGTTGCTGGCCCCAAAGGGCACCTCAGTCACTTGCCCGGCCTTATTTCCGAGAAGTAGGTCAAGTTTGCACCTTCTCTAGTGGGTACATTCACATATTGAATCAAAACATTTTCATGTACACACTTAACAAATTCTTGTCCATCTAACCCCTATTACTCTCTGAATTTCATCATTTGTCTATTACCCATTATTTATTCATCCCTGTTACCATGTATGTCATTCAGTCTCTTCCCTGACATTTAATTCTCTCCCGATTACACTGTCTTTCACTCTCTCTCTCACTCTCTTTCTCTCTGTGTGTATTGAAGCCTTCATCTTAACCCCAATCCCTCTATTCAATATCTTGTATTTACTCCGGTTCCTATTGGTCAGTATTTAGCATTTACTATCATTCTTTACTCAACCCGTTCGCTATCTGTATTTGATCTTCTCTACTTCCTTGTGGTTATCCATCTCTCTTGCTTTGTATTCATCCCTCTTCCTGTTACTCTGTTTTTAATCATTTTCCTAATACTTTAATCTTCTCACAATTACTCTCATTGCACCACTCAACTTAAATAGCAAACATGTCAATCATTAACCTTCACTCTGTATTCAACATTCTCCCTATTACTCTCTCATTAGTACTCTCACTGTTGCTCTTCATTTAATCCTCCGCACTCCGGATTTACACATATCCATTCCCATGCATTTAACCCTGTCCCTGCTCTGCTGTATACAACTTTCTCCTCATTACTCTCTATTTTGTTCTTTTTCTTTTACTCTGTGTTAACTCCCCTTCCTTTTTCCCTTTACTGAACACTCATTTTCAAAGTTTGTGAGAAGATTCGAAGCTCGGGTGCTCGTTGTTGTGGTTCTGTTCGCCGAGCTGGGAATTTGTGTTGCTGACGTTTCGTCCCCTGTCTAGGTGACATCCTCAGTGCTTGGGAGCCTCCTGTGAAGCACTTCTGTGATCTTTCCCCCGGCATTAGTAGTGGTTTGAATCTGCCACTTCCGGTTGTCAGTTTCAGCTGTCCGTTGCAGTGGTCGGTATATTGTGTCCAGATCGATGTGCTTATTGATTGAATCTGTGGATGAGTGCCATGCCTCGAGGAAGTCCCTGGCTGATCTCTGTTTGGCTTGTCCTATAATAGTAGTGTTGTCCCAGTCGAATTCATGTTACTTGTCATCTGCGTGTGTGGCTACTAAGGATAGCTGGTCTGTCGTTTCGTGGCTAGTTGGTGTTCGTGGATGCGGATCGTTAGCTGTCTTCCTGTTTGTCCTATGTAGCCCTTGCATGGGATGTAATGTAGTGTACAAAATCCCATGCAAGGACTGCACAAAACACAACATAGGACAAACAGGAAGACAGCTAAAGATCCGTAACCATGAACACCAACTAGCCACAAAATGACAGACCAGCTATCCTTAGTAGCCACACACGCAGTTGACTAGCAACATGCATTCGACTGGGACAACACTACTATTATAGGACAAGCCAAACAGAGAACAGCCAGGGAATTCCTAGAGGCATAGCACTCATCCACAGATTCAATCAATAAGCACATCGATCTGGACCCAGTATACCGACCACTGCAGCTTTCAGCTGGAACTGACAACCGGAAGCGGCAGGTACAAATCACTATAAATGCTGGAGGAAAGATCACAAAAGCACTTCACAGGAGGCTCCCAAGCACTGAGGATATCCCTTAGTCAGGGGAAGAAACGTTTGCAACACAGATTCCCAGCTCGGTGAAAACTCATGTTCCTCCCACTATTCAACACTTTCCCTACTACTCTGTATTAGATCCTCTCAAGTTCTACAAATGTGATAACCCATCATCAAGTCACTCTGCATTTGCAATTTCATAGTACATGACACTGACCCAATAAGGACAAAGCTGGTTCCTCGAGTGAGCAGGATGCCTGACACTCCTGTTTGTATCTGTCAGCCAGGACTCCCTGATTGTACCAGGTTAACAGCCCCACTCAGTAAACACATATTCAACAAGATCCATCTGGCTGACCAAATTGCAATCCCTCCAGCTTCCCCTGCATTAACCCTCTCCCTGTAATCAGGGCTCTCACTGTTATTCATTATGTACTTTATCCCTGTTATTTTCTGTTAAATCCGCTCCCTTTCTCTTTTCAACCCCATTGTTCTGTATTCAGCTCTCTCCCAATTAATCTCCCCTTAACCTCTTCTATTATCTATTTAATTCTCTCCCTATTACAATCTTTAACGCTATCTATATCTGTATTTAAACCTCTCTCTCTTTCTCCATTGCTCTTTAATGATCGCCCTCTAGCCCCACCATCCCCATATCTGGAATATGTGTTGTCTCTCCACAATAACCAGAGACTGGGATCCCTGCCTGATCATTCCCCACTACCTCTAACATGGGACCACTGCTGCTCTGTGCTGCTGCCCCTCTGGCCAACGCTGGGAAAGACAGTTTCATCCCAATGCACTGGAGGAGCTCAGCAGCAGCCCCTCATGGTCAGACGCAGTATTGCTGGTTGGAAGAAGAAAGGTACAACTTTATCATGAACTAATGCAGTATTGATGCATAAATACGAACAACTACAATACACCACAGTATTTACATACAAACATGAACAGTTCTAATACACAACAATATGTAGATATAGTCTTGAACATCTTCAGTGCAAACAATATTTAAGTTCAAATGCATAATAATATTACATGTAAACACAATCAGGTCTAATGCACAATATTTGTACAGACACAAACAGCTCCAACGTGTAACAATATATAATGTATATAAGACACATAAAACATGAAATAATGTGTATATGAAGGACTTGCAGGAAGGAAGTGAATGCACTGTTGTGAAATGTACAGATGACACAAAATTAGGAGGGAAGGCAAGTTGGCACATTGGATGTGCTTTCTTAGGTACAGGGATGGTGGTGATCTTCTTGAAGAAGATGTGGGCTTCAGCTTGTTGGAGGGAGATGTTGAAGATGTCGGTGAATACCTCTGCCAGTTGGTCCGTACAGGATCGAAATACACGGCCAGGGACTCCATCAAGGCCTGTCGCTTTCCTTTGGTTGACTCGCAGGAAAACTGTTCTGATGTGTGCAGCAGTGAAAGAGGGAACAAGTGTCTCTGGGACTATTGGGGCAGGCATCACTCCACCGCTGGCATTCTGCTCAAACCGAGTAGAGAAGGCACTGAGAGCCTCAGGGAGGGACATGTTTTTGTCCGCTAGCTTGCACTGCTTCATTTTGCATCCCAGAATTCTTCAGGCCTTGCCATAGGCAGCAGGAGTCTGTTTAGCAGGTATGGCCCTCTCATGTGGTCTGGTCCTCCCTCTTGGCATCCCTGATGTCCCTGCAGAGGTCACATCTGGATTCCCTGCATAGGTCGGGCTCTTCCCACTTGAATGTTGTTCGTCTGGTCTTCAGTCAGGAGTTGATTTCCTGATTCACTGAAGGTTTATGCTTGGGGAACAATCGGATTGAATTCTTCAATCCACAGTCCTCCATCATTTGCCTATGATGTCTGTGATGGTGGTGGTGTCTTCATCCTGGATTCCCACTGAGTACTTTCACACATTCCAGTCCACCAATTCTAAACAGTCCCAGAGACTGTCATTCACAGCCTCTGACCAGCATTGTACTTCCTTTTGTAAAGGGTCCTCCCATTTCAGCTTCTGCGAGTAAGCTGTTTCCACATGTCGGAGAGACTAGGACCTGAGGGCACAGCCTCAGACTGAAGGGAACAACCATTGGAACTGAGACAGGAGTTAGTTTCTCCAGCCAAAGGGTGCTTCAGCTATGGAAATCATTGCTTCAGAGTGTTAGGGGGGCCTGGACATTGACAGCGTGATGATGCTGCCCCTTTCCCAAGGTTGTGTGTCCTTGTTTTTTTGCTTAGTGTGTTTGTAAATGCAACGGTTCCGGAAGTCGAGTTTGGATGGGTTGCAGAGTCAATTTTGTGATTGCTAACAGAAACTGCCTCAGGCAAAAAGGCTTTCAAATATACAAACGTCTGCAATGAAAGGGGTGTGGCCAATTCTCCCACCTCGGATTTCCTCTGGTCTGGTTTAGTTTGGGTTGGTGTTTGGAAGTTGTCAGATTTTTAAACTGCAGGTAAAAGGAACAGCGACATGGTCGAAGTTGTTCCATGCTGAATCTCTCTCTGAAATCTCTCCTGTATTGGGTGCTTATGGAAGTTGTTGGAGGAATTTTGAACAATCATTAAGTTGGGACAGTCTGTTGGGTTTTTGGATGGGTTAAGTTATTCAGTCTTCTGTTCTCTTTTGTTTGCATTTCATTCGATAATCTGTATATAAACTCTGTTCTACTTAAACCGATGAATGTTCACCTGCTCCATCAATCCTGGAATACCCACTTTACACATGTACAAAACAAGTAGAACAGTTAGGGTCTGGGCTACCATCTTAAAATACTTTTAGAGGGTCTGGTCCAGGACAAATGTGTTAAAAATAGTGAAATATGGGTTCCTGGTTAGTAAGAGAATCAAAGGTTGTGTGGAGAGGGCCAGAGAATAGAATTGAGAAACAGATCGTTCATGATCAAATGACAGAGCAGACTCGATGGGCTGAATGGCCCTATTCAGCTGCTACATTGTGTAGCGGAATGATCCAGTCTATAACAACATTTATGTATGGACACAAACAGCTCCAACATGGAAAAAGTGTATGTGTTACATCCTTGGTTCAAACATGGACGACACAACTGGAATCCTGCCTTTCATTGAATATTTCTCTGTCTTGTTTATTTCCATTCGGCTTAGGTCCTTGAACTGACGGAACAGTTCCACAATCAGGATGCAGGAGGTACAGATATTGATATTTTGATTTTTCTCAGGTTGCTGCAATGCCCCATTGAGAGCAATCTGTGCACAGTGACCTGCTGAAGGGTTCACTTGTCCTTTTTCAGGGGAGGAAGTCTCATGATCAGACAGAGACAGAACCACACCCGAGGGACACAGAAACACGCCCACACCCTCACATACACACATGCACATGCAAGCAGAAGAATTCCACACACAGAAATGCATTCAAAGTGAGATATAGGAACATACTGACAAATAAAAACACACACACGCACACACATTCAACTCACAAACAAGCACAAATGCACAATAACACAGTCCAACTGAAATGTGAGAACACACCTATACAAAGACTCAAGAAATATCCCCACACCCTCACAACACACACAGGAACACAATCAGAGTCCAGAATGGGGCACATATACTCACATAGGCTTGAGCATGCACACACACACGCATTTACACACTTAAACACATGGAAACAGATATACTAAGACTGATAGGAACACACCCACGTATGGTCAGAATGCACACATGTCCACACACAAAGAAATACAGTCATATTGAAAGAGTTGAACAAAACTACACATGTACACACATACAGTCAGACATACTCACAGAGAAAGGAACACACCCATGTACATACCAAATGCACTCATATCCACATACACAGAAATACAGTCATTCTGCGATATAGGAACGCAGACACAGAATCACACCCACACCCTCACACACTTACAGAAACAAACTCATTGTAAGAGACATTACACACCAACTTAAAAGAATGACAGCAACTTCTTGAACATATACAAAAACACATTCAAACACACTTACGGAACTATCACCACAATTAGATATAGACAGAGTGACACTCAGAAACAAACACAGAGAGATCCTGCTGGGGGCACAGAAAGATCATGACACACAGACAGACAGCCAAACACAGTCTGAACAACATACTCACCTGCTTAAACAAGAGCACAGCCAGGCAGAAACACACTCCCCAATCCCACAATAATATAATGACACTCAGAGACACAAACACATCGGTTCACAGAACATATGCACACACAAAACCACATCGTCATTGAACTGCAATCCCAAAACAGCATACACACAGGCACAAATACAACAGATGCACATGTGCAAAACACAGACAACTAGGCAATCACACAGGTACAGTAACATACGCCAACATAAAAACATCCACCTTCACAGAAACAATCTCAGACGGAATAGCATTCCCAAACACATGTACGCATGAATCGAACTACTTCCCAACACACACAAAGGGAAAGCCACACTGACATTCAAAAACACAATCATAATGTGTCACACTCAGGGACATGTCCAAGGACAAATACTGAGGGACACACACACACAGGGAGATCCCCACAAAGGGAATGAAGCAACCCCCCCCAAACCCCGACACACACACACACACACACACACACAGATCCCCACAAAGGGAACAAAGCCCCCCACCCCAGCCCCCCCTCCATACACACACAGTGAGATCCTCACAAAGGCAATGACGTCCCACCTCACACACACAGGGAGATCCCCACAAAGGCAATGAAGCCCCCCTCCCCCAACACACACACACAGGGAAATCCCCACAAAGGCAATGAAGTCCCCCACACTCTCACACACAGACACAGATACACAGGCACCCTCACACACTGAAAGGGATACGCATGAACACACTTCCCGCCCAGCCACAGGGAGAGGAATGGGAGATGGTCAAACTCCAGCAGACTTACTTACAGTAATGTGTCAAAGCATTGCTGGCTGTACCTGCACACTTTGTATTTTGCAAATCACTGTCTGGGAAAGATCAGTGAATGAAAGGATTTGAGTCAATGCAAGTGAGCATGTGCTGAACTGAGACAACAAGTATCTGACATGGTCAATGTGAGAAGCAGACACAGAGAGCGCGCGAGAGAGACAGAGACAGAGAGACAAGAAGGATAGACATAGAGAAAGACAGAGAGACTGACAGACAAACAGATAGGTAGAGAGAGAGAGGGAATGATACAGGCAGGGACACATACAGAGTGAGACAGAGAGAGAGCAAGAAGCTGAGAGATGGGGGACAGCGTGAGAGAGGAACAGAGGAACAGGCAAAGACAGACAAACGAGGCAGGGAGGTAGAGACAGCAATAGCCTTATGAACGAAGTAGACAGAAGGTGGACTCAATAAACACACTCAAATAAAAATGTGCATGTTACAATAACCCACTCAGATGAGAAGATCACCACCACCCAGAACCTTTCTGTTGTGAGCTGAACAGAGAGAGGCTGACAGTCATCATGGTGCAGGAGGGATTGTTTCTGTCCCTCCCCCCTCCGCTCCTTCAAGGAAAATTCAGTGACCCCTCCTGCCACAGTCTTTAACACTCATCCACAGGGCAGTCCATGAAGACCAAATGTTCCAGCTGAACCCATCACTCACAGCGTGTCCATCATTTGGAATCACTCCTGCAGCCTCTTTCCATCCTACCCTGCCCCGGATAGTCACCCCCCTCTTGCTCCATTACCTGCTGTCCCTCAGTATCGCTGAAGGGGATTGCAGATAAATTATTGCGAATGTTTTGAGGGATGATGTGGGAGGGTGCTCAGGTGCACATGGAAAAGCGGGTTTGATGGTACAATTGCATCAATCATAATTTTTTGGGCTGGCAGAGTGATCAGACACGAAGGGCTGAATGGCCTCTTGCTGCTCATTGTGTGCCCCAGTGTGTGTCAATCTGTCAGTCAATCAGGGATAGCAGCATGCTCCTGAGCATGGTGAATGGGGACCCATCCCGTTACTGCCTTCCCCATCCTCCACTGGGGGTTATACTCAAATCCATGTGAGTGTGCTGATGGAATCCTGGCTGTACATCTGCAATTCCTGCCCTGGGAACACCGCGGCTGCCTCTTGAGCTCTCTCAGTTGTTTTATTAATTCATTAAGTGATGAATTTACATGACCAGTTGGTGCACTGCATTCCTGAACTTCGCTCTGAACTTGGGCAGAGTCGCAGCATAAAATAATGTGTTTGTGCTGCAGCTGAAGTTTTTCAGCATTTCTCCAGTAAATACAACAACTTTGACATGACTGTACTTCCAACGATTCCCTCCTTTAATGTTATTGTACAAGACACTTGCACCCTGCACGAACCACAGAAGTATGAAGCTGATGGATATGGTGAGGAGGGAAATGACCGACTTCCTCCGGCTCTCCATCTCTGCATCTTTGTGACTGTCTCCCTTCCTCTGACCCCTCAGGCTCTTGCGTACTCGACTGGCCACTAAAATGTGCCTTACCGTCAGAGTGTTCATCAACAGAATTAACACAAATGGAATTAAAGGGTTTAAAGTGATATTGAACCACTTAAACCCCAGCCACCTGGGATCAGTAAAATAACTTGACTTTGTTTGACAATACCACTGAACATTGTCAATTATCCTCCACGGTTCAAACCGAAAATAGAAGGGAATGCTTTTTGAACAGAGCAGAATGCCAGTTGCAGCCAGAGTCACAGCCGAGGCTTTCTCTGTCCAATATTTTCTCTTCAGTTTCAGACAGGAAATGGCCACAAAACGTTCAAAGGAGAAAATGACAGTAAACCAGACAGAACAGTCTGTGGCTGCACGAGCCAAGACAAAGACAGCACTGCACACCGGAATGATATCCAGGAAAGATCCTGGGTAGTAAATGTATTTGAACTGCCACAGAATGATCTCTGTGAGAATGAACAGGATATCCGATGCTGCCATAGCCAACATGCAGTGCCTTGTGCAGTTAGAGAGGTTACATTTTCCCCGTGCGAGAACCAAAACCACCAGGAAATTAACTGAAAGACACAGGAGGGAAAATGCAAATTAGAAATTAATTATCATACATTCTCTGTGTTGGTTCAGAGAGCAATCGAAGATCTCAACACCTAACTGGGGAAGCTGGGAGTGTTCAGATATCGAGTTTGAATATGACATCTTCAATGGCCTGACCCAATGTTTGAAGCAGCTCAATCCTGTGTTTGACTACCAGTGGGCAGGCAATCAACAGATGGCAGAGGACATTGTCTTTAAGATGAAAGGGAAGAGATTCAGAGGGGGTCTGATCAAGATGTTTTCACCCAGAGAGTGGAGAAGGTGTGGTAATTCATTCCCTGAAGGGTCATGGAAGCAGGAAACCTCACAACCTCAAAAACTACCTGGACGAACACTTGAAGCATCATAGTATTTGAGACTACGTGTATAGTGCTGGTAGCTGGAATGGGTCTGGATTCCGTGTAGCTTTTAGAGCACAAACTGGGTGGAACGAAGGACCTCTTCAGCATCGTTGCATTCTATTCTTCCAAGAATTACTTCTGGGGGAAGATTGGGAAGTGAAGCATTTTATTGGAATAACTGAAAGGGGTTTGAATGCTGAAAGCATGAAACAGAATCTGATACAACTGGCAAAACCCAACAGGTATGGCAGCATCTTTGGGGAGAGAAACAGAGGGAGGGGAATCACTGTTCATCTAAACATGGGTCACTGAACTCAAAACATCATCTCAGGTTTCTCTCTACACAAGCCCCTATCTTTTCAAGCAAAAACACAAAGATTCATTTGTAACAGGGAATTGAGGTTGATAGTCACCTACAATGGAACCTTTGGTAAACTGCTCCTCACTTACCAGGCATAGTTGGAGTCATAAAGATGTACAACACAGAACCGTTGTACACTGAGGAAAATTTATTCGCTGACCACTCCAACTCTAATTTTGGTGTCATCTGCAAACTTACCAACTGTATCTCCAATGTTCACATCTAAATCATGTATATGAATGAGGAAACACCGTGGATTCAGCACCGATCCTTGTGGCACACCACTGGTCACAGGTCTCCAGTCTTAAAAGCAAACCACCACTACGACCTTCTGTCTTCTACCTTCAAGGGACTTCTGTCCAAGAGGATGGGCCTCCATTAGTTTAATGCAATCTAACATTGCTAACTACTCTACCATGAGGAAACTGATTGAATGCCTTCCTGAAGTCCAGATAGATCACATTCACCGTTCTGCACCATCAATCCTCTTCGTAACTTCTTCAAAAAACAGAATCAAGTTTGGTAAATATATTTTCCCATGCACAAGGCCATGTTGACTGTCTTTAATCAGTCATTGCCAATTAAAATACGTGTAAATCCTCTCTCCAAGGACTCCCTCCAACAACTTGCCCACCACCAATATCAGGTACACCAGTCTATAGATCCCTGGCTTTCCCTTATTACCTTTCTTAAATAGTGGCACCACGTTAGTTAACCTCCAGTCTTCTGGCATTTCACCTGTGACTATCGATGATACAATATCTCAGCAAGGTACCTAGCAATCACTTCCCCAGTTTCCCAAAGAGTTCTCGGGTACATCTGATCAGGTCCTTGGGACATATCCACCTTTATATGCTTTCAGACATCCAGCGCCGCTTCTTCTGCAATATGGACATTTTTCAAGAAATCCCCATTTATTTCCCCTCATTCTGTATTTTTCATGTCTTTCACCACAGTAAATAATGGTGCAAAAATACTCAATTAGTATTTCCCCCATTCCCAGCATTTCCACACATCGGCTGCCTTGCTGACCTTTGAAGGGTCCTATTTTCTCTTTAGTTAGGCTTTTGTCCTCAATATATTTATGATACCCCATTGGTTTCTCCTTAAGCCTATTTGCCAAAGCCATCTCATGTCCCCTTTGTGACCTCCTGATTTCCCTCCGAAGTATACATCTTTATCCTTTTCTAAGGATCCACTCGACCTCTGCAATCTATATCTGACATATGTGTCCTTCTTTCTCTTACTAAAACATCAAATTCTCTCGTCATCCAGCATTCCCTACAGTTACCAGCCTTGCTTTTCATCCGAACTGGACTCACGTTGTCTCATTTGTAAGGTCTCCCATTCTCCCCTGTCCCTTTACCTGAGAACATCTGTACCCAGTTAACCTTTGAAAGTACTTGCCATTTATTTTTACATTAAAAAATGGCTATTTTATGTAATTTCAACTTTTAGATCCGGTCTATCCTTTTCCATCAGTGTACTATAACTAAGTGAATTATGCTCACTGGCTCAAAAGTGCTCCCCAACTCACACCCAACTCACTTGCCCTGCCTTATTTCCTTAGAGCAGTTCAAGTTTTGTGCCTTCTCTAGTAGGCCCATCCACATACTGACTCAGAAAATGTTCTTGTACACACTTACCAAATTCCTCTCCATCTAAACCCTTAATACTACGGACGTCTATGTTTGGAAAGTTAAAATTCCCTCTCATTCCCACTATATTGTTCTTACAGAGATCAGAGATCTCCTTACAAAGTTTCTCCTCAAATTCCCATTGACGGTGGGGCTGGGTTCATAATACAATCCGAATAAGGTGATCATTCCTTTCTTATTTCTCAGTTCAACCCAAACGACTTCCCTGCACGTATTCCGAGGAAAATCCTGTAAGTACAGCTGTAATGCCATCCCTTATCAAATACACAACTTATCCTCTTCTCTTGCTTCTCCTTTCTTTCCTTCCCACAGCCTTTGTATTCTGTAACATTAGGTTGCCAGGCCTGTCCACCCCTCATCAACATCCCCACAATTGCTATGATTTCTAAATCCCATTTGTCTAACCATTCCCTAAGTTCATCTGTTTTCCCTGTTTGGAATCTTGTACTGAAACAAATTCAGTTTAATGTATCAATCCGAACTCATTTTCTGCCTTGTTCCTGACTGCCCTGACTGTTTGAATGCTTCCTTTTCCCAAATGTTACAGTCTGAGACTGACATTTTTCTCACTATTTCCCTGGGTCCCACCCACTGCCCTGGTTCCCCGTTCCCACCACACCCCTACCTTATTAGTTTAAATCCACCTGAGCAGATCTAGCAAATCTCCCTGCTAGTATATTAGTCCCCTTCCAAATCAGATTCAATCTGTTCTCCTTATACAGGTCACTTCTATCCCAGGTTCCAGTGATAACAAAATATGAACCCTTGTCTCCTGCACCAATACCTCAGCCACACATTCATCTGCTCTATCCTCCTGATCCTATACTCACTAGCTCTTGGCATTGAGACTTATACAGATATTACTACACTCAAGGACGCCCTTTTAAATTCCTGCCTAACTTCTTATATTCTCCATTCAGAATTTCATCTTTTCTTCCTTCCTATGTCATTAGTTCCAATATGCATAATGACCTCCTGCTGGTGCCCCGCCCCTTTCAGAATATTCTGCACCTTCGCCAAGAGATCCTTGATCCTGGCAGTAGCAAGACAGCACTCCATTTTGAGTTTTTGCTCTTGGCCACAGAAACGTCCATCTGAGCCTTTGACTACCTTGATCGTTTGGAAACTGACGTGCCACTTGTTACATTAGAGCCAGACTTGGTACCAGAAACGTGGCTGTTCATGTTGCATTCCCCTAACAGTCTATCACCCCTCATGTTTTCCACAACAGCATGCTTGTTTAAAATGGGCGTTGCCGCCAGAGACTCCTGCACTACGAGCCTCCCACTCCTACCTTTCCTGAAGGTAACCCAACAAACTGATTGCATCTGTGGTTATTCTCTCTTCCTATAAGTGCTATCCATCACACCCTGACCTCCTATAAATTCCTTATTGCTTCAAACTGCTGCTCCAACCAAATCCATGCCATCTGACGGCATCCATAAACAAACACACTTACTGTAGATCCTCATCATCAGTAACATGGAAGCTGTCCGGAAAATCCCATATCCGACAGGAAGATTATATCACTCTACTAAAGGCCACCATTGCGGCTGAGCAATCTGCAGACCCAGAAAATATCCCAGTCTTACTGCGCTAAAAGGCACAGCTCTAGGCTAAGTTATTGCCTATCCTTTTTATTTTCACATTTTCATCAAGAGACAGACCTCAATAAAACATAAAACCAAAAAGAACTCACTCTACTCACGATGGGAGACTTACACAAAAAATGTCAGCAAGATTACAAGTAAAAGCCTGTGCCATGAATTCTCCCACACAGGTTCCTCCAAGGTCAGCTGTGATTTCTGTGTTGTTGCTTTTTCCTAGATGCCCTCTGGTGCCCAGAAATACATGAACTCAAAAAGCGAAGGCAGTCGTTGTGCAGATTCACTGATGTGGCAAAAGTGAGGACTGCAGATAATGGAGATTAAGAGTCGAGAGTGAGGTTGTGGAAAGCGCAGTAGGTCAGGCAGCATCTGAGAAGCAGGAAAATCGACGTTTCGGACATTCCTGATGAAGGGATTGTGCCCAAAACATCTATTTTCCAGCTTCTAGGAAGTCCTTTTCCAGCACCTCGCTCTACATTCACTGCTGTGTCAGACAGCAGTGTAGGTTTCTCTGTCTCTCTCTTTCGCTGACCATGTGATCTCTAACATTGTCTCTCTTCCTCCTTTTTAAATCGTCGTTGCTTTGGTCTTTCTTTTCCCCAAATTTTGAAAACAATGCAATAGCTTATAAAACAATAATTCCCCTTCCTGGAGTTCATGGAAATCAGCTCTGCCACGGAAGATCCTGCAAAAAAGGAGCAGCTCTTACAGCTACAATCTTTGCCCGTCCTAGAATCTTCTAGTCACTACAATACAAAAGTCAGGAGCTGTTGCACCTGAGAAGATATTATTATTTGATGGCTAATGCTAACAGATCTGAGAAAGGTTTGTTTCACCATTAAAGGCACAAACCACGATCGAAGTCCCCTGACATGCTGTCCTTTTCCAGCACCTCACTCTACATTTTCTAAACTGAGGATGTGTGAACTCACTGAATTCCTCATAGTTTGTTTTAGAAAGTCAAATGTTCAAAATGTTCTAATTTTTCTTCTACATTCAGTCATCAAATAATACAAAATGCAAATCATGAACTGTGACTTTTTATTACATTCTCTGCATTATCTGACTCAAATAAGTTGGGAACGTTCTTGTTAATATTTTATGAATAAACTACACAATGCAAAAGAAAACAGGCAATTCAGTATTGCAATTACTGAGTACGACAGCTCAAATCCTTTGGATAATAAAATACAATATAGTAAAAATCCAGTCCGTGTTCCAGTGGTGGAAACGGACAACACAGACACAGGCTATTCAAGGCGCCAAGCGAATTCATTCTAACACTCCTCAGTCTTTCTACAATTCCACAGAAATGCTCGGAAGTTATGGCACTGCAAGATGTCATTCATGTCTTCATCAACTGAACAAACTAGCTCCCTTGGATGCTGCCTGACCTGCTGCGCTTTTCCAGCAACACATTTTCATCCCAGGAATCTGAGACTAAATTACTGATCGTCTGCCACTGTCTGACTTTTGGGCACAATATGCCCATGTGTCATTGTCAGAGTGACCCCACAGAGAATCCTCAGACAGATTCACACAAATTCAAAGGTGCAAGGAACTTACCAGGAATTGTTACAAACGGAAGAGTCGTGATAAATATTTTCCACACAGCATAAAGTGAAAATGTCATTTTCTTCCTCAATCACTTTGTGATGTCAATTTCTCTGTACACAATGCCGAGATGATATAATCTCAAAGCCTTTCATTTATACCTGCTGGCATCGTCTGGGGGACGGTTACATTACAATGCGGTTCAATCAATTTATTTACAAAATTGAACAAACAGGTGACAGCGGTGAGTTAACTCCCAGTTGTCACAGAACATTTTTAGAACTGAGATTTACTGGATGTTGCAAATCACAAATGGTCGATCGCAAACATTGGAAAATGCATATTGAAGAAAATCATAGAATCCTTACAATGTGGAAGTAGGCCAATGGGCCCATCGAGTCCACACCGACCCTGCAAAGACTATCCCACCCAGACCCACCTGCTGTCCCTGTGAGGCAGCAGAGCTAAGCACTGAGCCACTGTGCCATCCTGTCCATTGACACCCCAACACCATCTGTCCAACACTGAAATCTCATTTTACTTCAATGTCATCCTTCCCTCACCTTTGACCATTTGGAAATTAAATTCCGGTTGTTGAGTGTCTCTCTGAGAAATGTTCTCCTCAACACTGGGATGTGGCTTCCCTGGATTTCAGCGGCTGCTCTGTGAAGGGATGATAGTTGGTTAATGGAGACGACACATTGTACGTTTTAATAAATCAAACGTCGTGATTGAATTCCTCTCCCTCCACAGATACAGCGTCTGAATCAAATATAATTTCTCCAGTGTAGGCAATAATTGAAATCAGTAAAATAATCACTGAAAATGCCCTCAAAGGCTACGCAAACTCCAATCAATACAGATCCTTCTACTGGGATACAAATATCCTGGACATTGTGCAGAGCTGACTCTGAGACACACCTGATCTGTGCAGAAGCACATGGGGCTGAGTCATTCTCTCTTCCCTGCAGTGTACTGCACATGTACAGAGAAGAAACTTAAAACATCTGACTGATGGTGGATTGGAACAGTTTCAAGCGAGATGGAAGGATGAGGCCGGGGAGGGATGTGCACACTCAAGGATGCAGCAATGTCAAATTCTGGAAATGTTTGGGAAGGAGTCAATGTTGACAATGAGGCCTGCAGTGATGGGGAAATGGGTCATGCTGTGAGGACTGAGAAAGTACAGAAAACAGAGAGCAGGAACAAATCGGTCATATTCATGTTCTTCGGCTGATATTAGTGAGTACCACAATTATCATTCCTCGTGTCATGGCCATTTATAATCTGTCCCCATGACTGAGGTGATAGGATCATGTGTTACGTTGGGAGAAGCACAATGTTAGGTGCACAGTAAAGGAGGAGAGAGGAAGTCTGAGAGAGGGAAGGACAGATTCAGTGAGTGAATGAGCACAAAAATAGTCTGTGCAATACAATGTCAAGAAACAGTCCCAGAAACTGTCATTCACAGCCTCAGACCAGCATTGTACTTTCTTTTTTGAAGAGTCCTCCAATTTCAGCTTTGGCTTGGAAGCTGTTTCCATGTGTCGGAGAGAATAGGAACTGAGGGCACAGCCTCAGACCGAAGTGACAACCATTGGAACTGAGATGAGCATGAATTTCATCAGTGAAAGAATGTGTAATCTGTGGAAATCATTGCCGCAGAGGACTGTGGAGATCAGGACATTGCGTGTGTGATGATGCTGCTCCTTTACCAAAGTTGTGTTGTTCTTTTGTTTTCTTACACTGTTTATAAATGCAGTGGTTCTGGGGTGTCTAGTTTTGATGGGTTTTAGGGCCAACTTCACAATAGCTAACAGACACTGCCTCAGACAAAAGGCTTTCATGTAAAAAAAAATACAGTGGCCAATTCTCCAAGCTCAACATTATTCCGGCCTGGTTGAGTTTTGTTTGGTGTCAGGAAGCAGTCAGTCTTTCAGACTGCTGGCAAAAGGAACAGCTACATAAAAGAAGTTGTTCCAAGCTGAGTCTCTCTCTGACATCTCTCCTGTCAGATCGTATGTTTGATTTTTACCTGTATTGCCAAGAGGTGTTTATGGGGATTTGTGCAGTAATTTAGAACAAGTATTAAGTTGAGAGAGTCTGTGCGAAAGCCCAACAGACTAAGTTAGTCTGTATTCTGTTCTCTTTTGTTTGTGTTTCATTCAGAAATCTGTAAATAACCAGGTCTGGCCTGGCCCACAACACTTAGATATATGGGTTCCAGATTAATCAGGGAATCAAAAGTTATGGGGAGAATGCAGGAGAATAGAATTCCCTCATGATCAAATGCCAGAATGACTCGGGATGAATGGCCTAATTGCCCTCCCACACTGTATGGCCTAATGATCCAACATGTAACAATATTTATGTATGGACACAAACAGCTCCTTGTTTCAAAGAAGGATGGAAGAACTGGAATTCTGCCTTTTACTCAATATTTCCCTGTCTTGTTTGTTCATTCGGCTTAGGTCCTTGAACTGAAGTAACAGTTCAGCTGTCAGGGTGCAGGAGGTACAGATATTGATATTTAGATATTTCCCAGCTTGCAAGAAATGCGTTACTTAGAGCGATATGTTCACCGTGAACTGCTGAAGGGTTCATTTGAACTTTTTCAGGAGAGGGAATGTCATGATCAGACAGAGACAGAGCCAACCCAGCGGATCACAGAAACACACCCACACCTTCACACACACACATACACGCAGAACACACACCTATAACACAGAAAAACAGTCAAAGTGAGAAATAGGAACATACTGGAAAACAAAAATACACACAAACATACACACATGCATCTCACACATGTGCATAGCGCACAATAATACTGTCAAATTTAAAGCTGGGAACACATCTACACAGACTACAGCAACATTCCTGCACACTCACAGTAAACACAGGAATGAAATCAGGGTGCAGAAGGGAGCACACCTACTCACACATACACATACACACCCAGAAAAACAGGCAGACTGAGACACACCCATGTATGTACAGAATACACACACATCCACACACACAAAAATACAGTCATACCGATGATTTGGAGATGTGTTTGTTTGATTGGGGTGTACAAATTTAAAAATCGCATAACACCAGTTTCCAGTCCAAAAGATTTATTTGGAAGCACTAGTTTTCGGAGTGCGGCTCCTTCACAATCTCGTGAAATTTAACAGTCATACTGAGAAGTCAGAACAAATCTATGCACGCACACACACATATACACACATGTAAATACACACAAATACAGACAAATTGACAGAGAAAGAAATACAGCCATGTACATACCGAATGCACACATATCCATGCAGACAGAAATGCTGTGACAATGAAGCACCCCCCTCCCCCCACCACCCCCCCACACACACACACACAGACACACGAAGACCCTTACACAATGTAAGGGAAACATATGTACACACCTCCTGCACAGCCACAGGGAGAGGAAGAGGAGATGATCAAACTCCAGCAGACTTACTTACTGTAATGTGTCAACGTATTGTGGGCTGATTCTGTGCATTCTGTACTTTACTAAATCATTGCCTGGGGAAAGATCAGTGAATGAAGGGATCAGGAAGGGATTTGAGTCAATGCAAGTGAACATGTCATAAACTGAGACAACAAGCGTCTGTTATTTTCTTTGTGAACAAAAGACAGAGACCAAGGGCGAGACAGAGAGACAGAGAAAGAGATAGACAGAGATTCAAAGAAGGGTAGACATAGAGGGAGACAGTGAGACAGACAGACAAATAGACAGAGCAATACAGACTGGGAGGGACACACAAAGCGAGACAAAAAGTGAGAGAGGGAGACAGAGCAAGAAACTGAGATGGAGGTCAATGCAAGAGAGGAAGAGAGGATCAAAGACAGACAGAAAGAGGCAGAGAGGGAGAAAATGTAATATCCATGTGAAGTAAGCAGTCAGGAGGTGGTATCAATAAACTCTCTCACAAACAAATGTGCATCTCCAATGACCAACTCAGCTGAGGGGATCACCAGCACCTGGAGCTTTTCCCTGGTTGTAATAAAGTGCTTATTGTGAGCTGAACAGGGAGAGTCTGACAATTACGATGGTGCAGGAATGACTGTTTCTGCCCCTTTCCCTCCGCCCCTGCAGGGGGAATGCAGAGACCCCTCCTGCCGGTCTATAACACTCATCCACAGGGCAGTCCGTGAAGATGTGATGTTCCAGCTGAGCCCATCACTCACAGCCAGTCCGTCATATTGAATCTCTCCTCCAGGCTCTTTCCACCATAAGGGCAGGATTTAGGAGACCAGCTGTTGCATCACATTCCTCACCTTCGCTCTGAACCTGGGCAGCTTCACTGCATAAAACAATGTGTTTGTGCTGCAGCTGAAATCCTTCAGCATTTCTCCAGCCCACGTAAAGTGAAATTTAATCCAACAATATGTTGGTTTAATGCTAAAGTGTAAGATGTTTGCACCAAAAACTAACCACAGCAGTATAAAGCTGATGGATATGGTGAGGAGGGAAATCACCGACTTCCTCCGGCTCTCCATCTCTGCATCTCTGTGACTCGTTACCTTCCTCTGACCCCTCAGGCTCTTGTGGATACGACTGGCCACTAAAATGTGCCTTATCGTCAGTGTTCATTCACAGAGTTAACACGAATGGGATGAAAGGGGTTAAAATGTAACCAAACTACCTAAATCCCAGCCACCTGGGATTAGTAAAATAACTTGACTTTATATAGCAGAACCCTGGAACATTGTCAACTATCCTTCCAGGTTTATACCGAAAATAGAAGGGAATGTTTTTTGAACAGAGTAGAATGCTGGTTGCAGCCAGAGCCACGGCCAAGGCTTTCTCTGCCCAATATTTTCTCTTCATTTTCAAGCAGCAAATGGCTACAATATGATCAAAAGAGAATAGGACAGTGCAACAGACAGAACAGTCTGTGGCTGCACCAACCAGGGCATCGACATCACTGCACACAGGGGTGATGTCCAGGAAACACCCTGGGTAGTAAAGGTCTTTCAATCACCAAAGGATGATATCAGCGAAAATGAACAGTAGATCTGATATTGCCATAGCCAGCAGGCAGTGGGTTGTGCAGTTAGAGAGGCCGCACTTTCCCTGTAAGAGAACCAAAATCAGTAGGAAATTAACTGAAAGATACAGAAAATAAAATAGAAATCGAATGTCACTGATCAAACATTCTCCACTTCTGCCCAGAGAGCAATGGAAGCTCTCCATATCTAACTGGCACAGGGAATTGGCAGATGGCAAAAGGGCAACATTTTGAAGGTGAAAAGCAAAAGATTTGGAGGGGTTTTGAGGAATAGGCTTTCACTCAGAGAGTGGTGTGGTATCTGATAATTAGGTGCTTGGGAGGGTTATTGATGTAGGAAGGCTCACAACATTTAACAACTCCCTGAGACGAGACCAGAATTCGTCGAGCCTTGATGGCACAAGCTTGATGGAATGATGCAACACTTCAGTCCAGTCGGGTTCCACAATTCTAAGAATTAATTCTGGGAAGTAGGTTGGGAAGTGAAACATTTTCATGAAATAAATAAAAGTGCTGTGGATACCAGACATATGAAAAAGGAACAGAAATAACAGGCGAGGCTCAACAGGTATGGCAGCATCTTTGGAGAGAGAAACAGAGTTAATGCAATCATTTTCATCCGAACACTTTCCTCTGGACGTTAATCAAGGAACTCAAAACATCAATTTGGTTTTCTCCTTGCACAAGGCCCTATCATTGCAAACAAAGAACGGGGATTGATTTCTAAAAGGGAATTGAGATTCAGTGTGTTGATATTTATCTATGATGAAACATGCATTCGACTGCTCCTAGCATGTTGGGTGTAGTTAGAGTCATAGAGATGTAAAGCAAGGAAACAGACCCATTGGTCCAAATGGCTTTTGCTAAGCAGATATTCTATGCTAATAGCATTCCATTTATCCCCATATCCCTCTAAACCTTTCCCCCTTATTTATCCATCCGGATGCTTTTGTTTTTAAATGTTGCAATTGTAGCAGCCTCTTACATTTCCTCTGGCAGTTCATTCCATACATGCACCACCCTTTGCATGACAAAGATTTTCCATTAAGAATGTTGTAACCCTTTTCCCCGTCATCCTGAAACCACGCTCTCTACCTCTGGACTCTCCCAACCCAGAGGAAAGACCTTGTCCTATACACGCTCCTCATTATTTTATAAACCTCTGTAAGATCACCCCTCAGTCTCCAAAGCTCCATTAAAAAGAGACGCAGTCTACTCAGCCTTTCCCTATTTTGCAAACCCTCCAAAACTGGCAACATCCTTGTCAATCTTTTGTGAACCCTTTCATGTTTCACACCATCCTTCGGACAGGAGGGAGACCACAACTGCACACAACTTTTCCAAAAGTGGCCTAACCAATGTCCTGTCTGGCCGCAACACGACCTCACAACTCCTCTAATCAATTCTCTGAACAATAAAGGAGCACATACCAAACCACTTCTTGACTATCCTGTCTACTGCAGTCTCCACTTTCAAGTCACTATGAAACTGTGTCTCTTTGTTCAGTAACACTCCCCAGGACCTTATCTCAAAGTGTACAGGTCCTGCCCTGATTTGCCATTCCAAAATACAGCACTTCGCATTTATCTAAATTAAACTCCATCTGTAACTCCTCAGCACATTGGCTCATCTGATCAAGATCCTGTTATACATTGAGATAAGTCTCTTCACGAGGTGAAATTGAGGATTGTAGATTCTGGAGATTAGAGTCCAGATTAAAATTGCGCAGGAAAAAGCTCAGCAGGTCAGGCAGCATCCGAGGAGCAGGAAGATTGATGTTTCGGGCAAAAGTCCTTAATCAGGAAGGGCACCTGCCCGAAAGGTTGATTTTCTTGCTCCTGGGATGCTGCCTGACCTGCTGAACTTTTCCAGCACCATTCTAATCCTAACTTTCTTCACTGTCTACTACACTTTTTCAATTTTATTGACATTTGCAAACTGACTAACCATACCTCCCATATTCGCATGTAAATCATTTGTATAAATGATGAAAAGCAGTGATCCAGCACAAATCTTTGTGGCACACCACTGGTCACAAGCCTCCAGTCTGAAAAGCAACCCTGTACCACCATCCTCTGTCTTCTACTTCCGAGCCAGTTCTGTGTCCCAATAGCTAGTCCTCCCTCTATTCCATGTGGTCTCACCTTTTTAACCATGAGGACCCTTGTCAAACTCATTACTGATGTCCATATAGATCACGTCTGCCACTCTGCCTCATCAATCCTCTTTGTTACATGCTCAAATATCTCAATCAAGTTGGTGAGACATGATTTCTGACGTGCAAATCCATATGGACAATCACTAATTAGTCCTTGCCTATCCAAATATGGAGGGCATATAAATCCTGTCCCTGATCTCCCTCCAACAATTTGCCCACCATGAATGCCAGGCTCCCCTGTGTAATGTTTGCTGGGTTTTCCTTACCACCTTTCTTAAGTAGTGGCACAATGAGGCAACCTCCAGTCTTTGGGCACCTCACCTTTTGACTATTGGTGACCCAATAGTCACCCCACTCCCGCATTTCCACCATTGCCGTCATCCCCAATCCAACCTTACTAGATTCAATATTCCTGAGCATCTCGAGCAAATCTCCCTGCCAGTAAATTAGTTCTTTTTCTAATTCAGTTGCAATCTGTCCTTGTTTTACAGATCAGTTCTACCCCAAGAAATATTCCAATGATGAAAAAATGTGAATCCTTCTCCCTTTCACCAGCTCCTCAACTACTCATTCATCTGCTCGATCCTCCTAGTCCTACGCTCACTAGCTCGTGGCATTGAGTGATCCAGATATTACTACCCTCAAGGATCCCCTTTCAATTTCCTGCCTAACCTCATATCCTCCCTTCTGAATTTCATCCTTTTTCTTTCCTGTGTCGTTAGTTCCAATGTACACAATGACCTTTTGTTAGTCCCTGTCCCCTTTGAGAATATTCTACATGCTCTCTGAGATATCCTTGATCCTGACACCAGTGAGGCAACAGTGGCTCTTGGCCGCAGAAAAGTCTGTCTGTGCCTCTGATGAGAGAGTCCCCTATCACAATTTTTCACTTGGAAACTGGCGTTCCAGTCGTTACATTTGAGCCAGTCTTGGTACCAGAAACTTGACTGTCCATGCTACATTCCCCAAAGAGTCCATCACACCCTACATTTTCCAAAACAACATATCTCTTTAAAATGGGGATAGCCACAGGAGATACCTGCACTACCTATATCCCTCGACTGCCTTTCCTCGACATAAACTGTCTACTTGGTTGTATCTGCTTTTGTTCTCTCTTCCTATAGCTACCATCCATCAGACCCCCAACTCCTGAAAATTCTTCATCATTGTCTCAAAATTCCTCTCTGCTGCTTCAACTGATCCAAGTGATATGATAGGATTCACCACCAAACATATTTACTGTAGACATATTTGATCAGTAACATGGGAGCTCTCCCACATCTGACAGGAAGAGTACATCACTACTAAAGGCCATCTTTGCAACTAAATAATCTACACACCCAGAAAACAACTACAGCCTAACTGCTTTAAAGAACACTGCTACCGGCTAATGTAGTGCCTGTGCTTTATATTATTACATTTTAATCAAGAGACAGATCTCAATAAAACTTGTAACCAAAAAGAACTCCTTCAGCCGCATATTGTAGATATACACAAAAAAACTCAGCAAGACTACACTTAAAAACCATAAACGTACCTGCTCCTGTGCTGTGAATTCTCCCACACAGTTTCCTTCTTTGTTCACATTGTGTTGCTTTGATCTTTATTTTCCCCAAATTTCCAAACAATGCAACAGCACATAAAACAATAATTACTCTTCAAGGATGTTTTGGAGGTCAGCGCTGACACCCAGACTACCTCAAAAAAGGAGCCGCTCTCACAGTCACAATTATTTCCCATGCTCCAAATCAGGTTACATCGAATCGTCTGGTCACTATGTTACAAAACCATGACTTGTTACACTTGTGAAGATACTTTTGTTTTATGGACAATGCTAACAGAGCTGAGAAAGGTTTGTTTCATCATTAAAGGTGTAAACCATGATCTGAGCCCTCTCTGTGATGGTAAAGTGAGGATCTGTTAACTCACTGAATCCCACATAGTTTGGTTTGGAATGTGAGCAATTCATTGTCAAGTTTAGCAAATGTTCTAATTTGGCTGACATTCAGTCAGCAAATAATATAAAGTGCAAATAGGGAGCTGTGACTTTTTAATTGCATTCTCTGCACTACCTGACTCAAATAGTTTTGGAATGTGCTTGTTGATATTTTATGAATAAACAATACAATGTGAATCAAAATTGCAGTTTACTACTGCAATTACTGAATGTGACAGCTCCAATCCATTGTATAATAAAATGTGATAAATATAAGGTATCTCTGACTGTCTATTTTGTTCTATAATGTCGGGGCAATTAACGTTTAAATTGATCATCTGAATACTCAGCAGTTCATTGACAATACAAGATTTCATAATACTTCTTTTCTAAATCTTTACATTATAATGAGAAAACTAAACAACGAAGCAATATTAACCTAATGAACTGTAAAATTCTTATGTTCTAACTTGAGTTAATAGTATTCACCCCCACGTAAAATTGATTTATACAGCGTAAAAAGTATGAAGCTATAAACATTTCTTCAGGAAACAACTGGAAGGTGGACACATCCCTGTAGAGTTCACTTTAACAATCCACAGTGTTCCCAGTGGTGAAAATGGAAAACACAGAAACAGGCCATTTAACCGACCAAGTGAATTCACTTCATCACTCCTCAGTCTTTCTGCAATAGCACAGAAATGCACAAAAGTAATGACACTGAAAGAGGTCATTCATGTCTGCATCAATTGAATAAACTCACAAGCTGCTCTGATCCCACTTTCCAGCAGATGGTCCATAGCGCTGAGGGTTTCTACACCTCACGTGAAGTTCCAGGTTCCCAATAAATGAGTTAAGGTTGGTCACCTCAAGCCATCATCAGGACTGGGCAGTGATTTCCAGTCGCACTGTCAACTTCTGAATAAAATGGTCGGCCTCATGTCCTTGATAATCCTCCCAATAATTTTTCTCACTTGGTGTCTCCTGGTAAATGTTTCTACGTTCGGGGAGACATGCCCCCAATCTAGACCCTGATTATTTTGTACATCCCAATCACATCAAAACTCATTCACCTCTCTTTATGGAAAATGACACTACCCTGAGCATCTTTCATCAAAGCTGCAGTAATTTCCATGATTTGCAGATGCCGATGTTGGACTGGGGTGGACAAAGTTAGAAACCACACAACACCAGGTTAGAGTCCACATGCACACATACACAGATACGTTTGAGATGTATTGTACTTGCAGAGTTACGTTGTACTTTGCTCAAAGACTGCATGAACTCATGGAATGTTCTGTTAATTCATTTTTAACAATAGAATCAGTCTAAACATTTTGGCACAGACAGCAGCACAAAGGGAGCTAACACCTTCAACGCATTATCAGATAATTGTTAAAGTTCACCTGTGAATGTAAATTTCGAAAAATGTTTTGTGATTTACATATGAAGGAAGTGGTCATTCCGACAGATGAGAGACTCAACAATCAAAGTATTTTTCAATGTATACCTCCAGTTACATCACACTGTAAACTTTTGCTATTAGTTCTGTGTCTTACAACTATGTACTCCACAACCACCTGACGAAGGAGCAGCACTCCGAAAGCTAGTGCTTCCAATTAAACCTGTTGGACTATAACCTGGTGTTGTGTGATTTTGAACGCAGGAATTCCCACATACTAATACTATTCTTGTAAATATCTTCTGTACTCGCCTCAGAGTAATTCTGTCCTCACTGCTCGGTGATGACCAGTATTGGACACAAAACCGCATGTGTGTGAGCCAACCAGTGTCTCAAGCAGCTGCAGTCTTACAGGTTTGGCAGGGACTGAGGGAAGTTATTTTGTGTTGGCTCTTGTGCAAAGTGACAGAGTAGTAACTTTGGGATGGGCAATATGGTATTAAACTCAGTGTGGATGTCTGATCAGGGTTTGTGCCATATAATGGATCTGGATGGATATAGTTGAGGCGCAATCTATATGAAGAGTGGGGTTAGTTTATCAGTTCCTCAGGAGTTAGTATTAGTCTTTAATTGTCTCACTTCTGTTCTGATACCAGCTGATTAATTACAGAACAAGCCAGATCCTAAACACAAATTCAGCTTGATGGATGACAACCTTACTTGTTTTGATTTAACAAAGAGATCTCTTGCTGAATCGCAAACACACAATGCTGCAAATATTATTTCCACAACAAAACAGAAATTTATTGCGAAAGAAATTTACAAGTAAGTAGAATGAAACAAACTGCTTACTTATAACTCAGATTCAAAAGCAATGAACACGGAAGAAATGTCTAATTCTCATTACCCTCAAAACTTCCATAAATGAATGAAAAGGACATGACCTTGATATATTTTACAAAACACGACTCCCAGTGCTGTTCCAAATAAAACAACTCTCACAGAATATTTACAGGAGAATCCCTGTATCTATCACTTGGTTAAATGACTTGTGACTGTCACTTCTAAACTGGAACTGCAGTAAATTCCTTCATGGAGCTACCAGAGTGTCAATGTAGTTAGCTTTAAACAATGTCTTCAGAGCTTTTTCTTGTCACAACACTTCAGCCTGGGACTAGTACAACATTTTCATTCCAAGGCAATATAATTTACTAAAACTCTCATTTCCTCCACATGAGCACGGATCTACACATCCACTCAGTTTCAGGGTCTTACAGGAACTGAAAGAAATGACAAAAATGATTGAAGTGAAAGTAATGCTTTCACAGTTAATGTGGGGGACTGTGACATTACAATGTGGTTCAATTCATTTATTTAAGAATTTGTACAAACAGGTGACAGCGGTGAGTTTACTCTCAATTGAGACAGACTATTTTTAGAATCTAGGTTTATTGGATTGTAAAAATCTCAATCGGTCAGTAGGAAACATTGGAAAATGCATGTGGAATAAATTCATAGAATTCTTACAAAGTGGAAGCAGGTCAATGGGCCCACCCAGTCCAAATCGACCCTGCAAAGGCTATCCCACCCACACCCACCTGCTGGCTCTGTGAGATAGCAGGGCTAACTACTGAGCCACTGTGCCACTCTGTATACCAGCATTGACCCCCCAGCACCATCTATCAAACACTGAAATCTCATTTCATTTCAGTGTCTTCTTTCCCTCGCCTTTGACCATTTGGAAATTAAATCCCGGTTGTTAAGTGTCTCTCTGAGAAATGTTCTCCTCAACAGAGGGATGTGGCTTCCCTGGTTCCCTGTTATGTGAAGGGGATGATAGTTGGTTAATGGAGACAACACATTGTAGGTTTTCGTAAATCTAACGTCACAATAGAATGCCTCACCTTGCATGGAAACAGCTTCTGATTCAAATGTAACTTCTCCAATTCAGGCAATAATTGAAACAAATAAAATGAGTCACTGGAAAATACCCTCAAAGATTACATAAGTTCCAATCAATAATGATCCTCCGACCAGGATAAGAATGTCCTGGACAGGTTTCAGAGCTGATTCTGCGACACACGATCTGCACAGCACCACATGGGGATGAGTTATTTTCTGTTCCCTGCAGTGTACTGCACATGTCCACAGTAGATACCTAAACATCTGACTGATGGTGGGATGGATCAGCTTCAAGTGAGATGATGGAGTAAGGCCAGGGAGGGATTTACACAGTCCAGGATGCAGAAATGTCAAATTTGGAAACATTTGAGCAGGTATCAATACTGTCAATGATGCCTACAGTGATGGGGAAATGGGACTTGGCGTAAGGACTAATAAAGAACAGAAAACAGAGAGAAGGAATAAATCTGTCATCTTCATGTTGTTGGGCTGGTATTACTGAGTGCCACAAGGACCACTTCTCCAGACACAGCCACTTATTATCTGTCAATGACTGAGATGGTGGAATCATGTGTTTGTTAATTGCAAAATGTCAGTTGGGACAGAAAAATACAAGGAGAACATATGAACGCTGAGAGGTGGAAGGCCAGGTTCAGTGAGTGAATGCACACACAATGGTCAGTGCAATATAATATAGAAAAATGTGAGGCATTGTTCATTCATTTCAATTTTGGAAAGATTTCAGGCCATCATAAACATTTAGATGCTTGTCCTAGTCATACATCAAGAGGCAACAAGAAGCCTTTAGGTCCATTTAGTGCCAGTAGTTTCCATTATTCTCTTCAAAGACTTATTCATCTCAAACACTTCGAACTTTGTGCAATTCAACCCTCGGTTTGCGTCATTTCACTCCCTCATCGTTGAACCCTTGCTGTCCAGCAATCATTATGCTCAATCAATCCTGCACTCAAATAGACATGGACTCCCAACTCCCCAGTTTTTTTTTCTGCTTTTCAGTATTTATAAAGTCAGTTTGTTGCTGTGTTAACATCAAATGGCAGCTGTGGACAAACATAAAGTGACTGAGTGAATCTATCAGAATCAACAGTCCTGACTTGACAGAAGCCTGGAAGGTATATTGTCTCAACAGTGCTGAGGTCGAGAACATCACAGAAAAACTTCAACATATCTTGGGGTGCGGGGTTTACTGGTTAGGGACAGAAGCAGGAATGGGAACGTGCGGAAAGTGAAGAGCCCGTGGTCCTTGTTGCACATTTATACCAACAATGTCTGGTCGTGAAATCACACTTCAGAGGCTGACATCCTGTCATTAATCACCCATTTATTTACAAATGCATCTCCTTTAACAGTAGCCTCTTACTGAGTCAGGTATTCAGCATCTCAATATTCCTGACATTCATTCTTTTAATTCAGACAGGGCTCCCTGATTGGATCAGATTCAGAGCTCCAATCAGGGAACTCACACACTTTCAGTTCCAGCTGGTTGACCTAATCACAATAGCAGGGAGCAACAGTGATTGGCATTAATCAGTAAAATGCAGCAAATCAGGCAAGAAGTTGAAAGGCTGATCCCCTTGTTACTCTGAGTACACATTAGGCCGATGAACATGTGGCTAGAAGAATTAGTTCCAGGAGGAAGTGCTTTGGATTTACCGATGATTGGTGAGGTTTCTGGGGCTGGTGCAAACTGAATAGATTGGAAACGTGGGTTTTGCTTTTATTGGATGGGGATTGCTACCCTTCTGGGGAACCATACTACCGGCATTGTGGAATATTCGTTCAATCTTGTCAGAGTGTTGGGAACTTGGGATAAAGCTCAGTTAGCAGGGAGGTACATCAGGCCAATTGAAGTTGTAAATCTGAGTGAAAGAGAAAAGCACCAAAACACGTTCTGGATCCATGAAGGTGTTCTGCTTCAGAATCTGAACCTTCAGGATCAAACCCTTCCCTCACATGCCTCATAGATTCAAGGACAGAGTTCTTCCTGGAGTGCTGCTTTCCCATTTTCGGGATATTCTCAATAATGTATGCGTTACGTTACATGGTCATTGTCGATATCTTACCTTTATTTGTTATGTTCAAATAGAGCAAGCATCATTATAAATAATAAATAGCAGTTTAAAAGGACTAACCTGTTACATCTCACAGCTTTGAACTGATGCGAGAGAACAGGTGTCAGCATGCAGCAAGTTAATTTGCTTTCTCCAAAACAAACATACACAATGCAATAGCATGAATTTACAATATTATTGTATTGGGGAAGAGTGATCTTAAAACACTTGAATTGTTTGTTAAGATGGAGAATAAAGAACTAGAGTCTGAAACTCGGGTCCTGAATCCATTGATGCATAAATGAGCAATGGTGGATTGATGAACGTTTGTAAAGAGGTTCGCAGTAGATTGACATTTGCTTAAAAGGAAGAAATGCCTGAATTGTTTCCCAGAGTGATTCAGGCACCTCCAGGTCAACAATACAACAGGAAAGGAGAGAGTGGGCTTTCTGTTTCCCAACCAATGATTGAGGCCGCACTCATGATGTTGGTGTAGAGGAGTATGGTTCATTTGTAGAATCGCTCTCCAAAGCCTACTTTGGAGAGAAAACCCCTCATAGATGTGTGAAAGATCGTGTCAAGGACCTCCTGGTGCAGGCTGATGAGGCAGGTTTCCAACTCCCCTGTCCTGTACAGAGGTGATTCTATATCTGAGTATTATGAGGCTGCCTCAACAGATCAGTTTTACTCAGGGTGAATCACTGATCCCAAAGCAGAACTGACCCAGATGGTGATGACTTTATTCAGGACATTTTAATTGCCATTCAGCAATTAAATTAGTTGTCAGTCATCCCTCTCCACCTTCTGATTGCAGATGTGGTGATGATACATTTACTCATGGATTTACACAAATTACCTGTTGGAGGCATTCTGTTGCGCATTTCCAGCATGTCCTGGCCAATCAAGTCTCACAGAATTGAATACAACTCGGCTGGTAAGCCGTCACTTCCTGGAGTAATACTCTTTCCTGAGGACTCGAGGGCCTTGGTCAGCACATCCAGAGATAGAGGCTGGTGCAGCCTCTCCCAACTGCTGTCATCTAAGACCTATCATGAGAGGGAGGAATGACCGGGAGGCTACGCTGTCTGTGGGCTTCCTGTCACACAGTCCAGCGTGAAACGATTTGCTGATCCTCAGGATGTTAGTCTGAGATAGCCTTACAGATCCACCTTCTCCCTTCGGGCTCTGAGCACAGAGCTCTACCTGTGCAACTTCTCAAAGAACTAACATGAGCACGTCTCATCCTGCTCCACTGTGTAGACCCTGGATCAGGATATTACCATGGAGGCTACGAAGGTAACGACTGAGGTTTGCTGAATGTTCACCTCCTGTTGATCCTCCATGACATCAACCCCCATTATCTACACCTGGTGTAGGATCTGCACACTTTTCTGGAGTTTTCACAGTTCTCCCCTGTTTTTCTCTCACCTTCAGAAGACCTTCGAGAATGAAGATCATGTTGATGATCCCCTTGGCTGTTTCCCAGAAGTCTGAGGGAGACTCAATGTGGCGATTCACGTTTCTCCAACTTGTGGAACCTCTTTTGAACTTCTCCATGATTTCTGGGATCAGCAGTTTCACGTTCAGATTCTATGTACCCTTGCTGAACAGCAGGAGGCAGTGGTCAGAGAAGAACACCGGGTTGACATCGGTGAATTTGACCGAAACCAATTCAAACCTTTCCAGTCTCACTTCACAGGTGAAATACTCGAGTCCCGCTGAAACCTCCTCGCAAAACTCCTCAGTTTTGAGGGCGCATGCCATCTCTGTACAACTAGCCATTTAGATAAGCACTCGCTGAAAGGTAGTAGACCGAGGGGAATTTTGGAGGGTTGCTTTTCAGCCTGGAAGCCTGTGACCTGTGTTGTGAAACTAGGATCAGTGCTGGGTCCACTGCATTTTGTCATTACTATAAATGGTTTGGATATGAATACAGAAAGTGTGGTTAGTACGTTTGCATGTGACACCAACATTGTTGGTGTGGTGGAGAGTCAAGGAGGTTACCTCAGAGTACAGCAGGACCTCAGTCAGGTGGACTAATGGGTTGAGGAGCGGCAGATGGAGTTTAATTTAGCTAACTATGAGGTATTGCATTGTGGAAAGGCAAATGATGTCAGGATGTATACACTTGATGGTAAGGTCCTGGGGATTGTTGCGGAGCAATGAATTTTGGGAATGTTGGTTCATAATTCCTTGAAAGTGGAGTCGCAGGTCGGCAGGAGAGTGAAGAAGGTAAGCTTGGCTTTATTGGTCAGTGCATCTAGTATAGGAACTGAGAGGAGGTCATGTTGTGGCTGTACAGGACATTGGAAGACTGCGTTCAATTCTGGTCTCCCTGCTATGAGTAGGCTGATGTGAGACATGAAAAAGTTCAAAAGATATTGACAGGTATGTTGCCAGGATGAGAGGGTTTGAGCTATAGGGAGAGGCTAAATAGGTTGGTGCTAATTTCCAGCAGCATTGGAGACTGAGGGATGACTTTATGGAAGTTTATAAAATCATGAAGAACAGGGGTAGGGTGATGAGCTAAAGGTCTTTTCCCCAGCGTAAGGGAATCCAGAGACCGTAGGTGTAAGGTGAGGGGCTAAGCTTTAAAATGAACTGAGAGGGCAACATTTTCACACAGAGGGTGGTGTGTGTAAGAAAGGAGATGCCAAAGGAAGTGGTGGAGGCTGGTACAATAACAACATTTTTAGAAGCATTTAGATACTGACAGAAAGAGTTTAGAGGGATAAGGATGAAATGTTGATAAATGGGATGAGATTAATTTGGGATGTCTGGTTGTCATGGACAAGTTAGCTGAAGGGTCTTGTTTCCAAGCTGTATCTTTCTATGAGTATCTAGTTGACGGGGCAAAGTGAGAAAGGCAAGGCAGGGATGGTGTGAGCATCCGTGTAGAGAGCACTAAGACAGCGAGCAAGGACCCTTGAGATGGACCTGGCCCAATTGTTCTCCTTCATTCTTCCGGTGTAGGTGAAGATTGTATTGTGTAATATCTATTAAAATTAACTCTACCTGTTTGTTCAAAGACCACAAACTAATTTCACTATCTCTGCAACTGCACAAAATCACAGGGGAGATTTAGTTCCTATATATAATGTATTAATGTCTGATGATTCAGATCTGTCAACAATTGATATTGTCTCTCCCTGAAAATGGAATTATCAACAACTGAACAGATAGCTTTCACTTACTACCATTTCCTCACAATCTTCGGAGTTCCTGGTAAGAAGTTGAAGCAGGTTGTGTTATCTTTTCAATCCCACTTTCACTCTGTTCTTTCCCCTGATATATCTCTCAGTGAATAAACCCTCCCTCTTTCTCTCCTCATGCTGGATCCAGTTTCAGGTGTTCCTACAAGAAACAGCTCATGCTGTAATTTGTGAATTTTAGTTTAGTTCCATGAGGACATGAGGAATTTGTGACCTGACGTGTGCTAAATGGTCCTTGTCTGGGAGGAACAGGTACTTTCAGATTTCTGGATCCCAAAGCTCTCTCCGACTGGGTTTTTATTGCCATGTGTCTGGGTCTGTTGCTGGGACATGAGCCTGGATTTGATGTTGGTCAGTGGGATCAGGCAGGTCGATGGGATAGCGCCCTGTCCACGTGCTCACACACCTGAACGATCATCACAGTGGGACCATGAGTTGGCCACCCAAGTCACATGGTGCCAGGGCCCTCCTCAGTGAAGCACACGGTGAGGGCGGGTGTCCACTGTGCGAAGGGTCAGGCCGTGAACAGCAAGACAGTTCCATCATTGTACAGGGCTGTGGGCATGAGCAGGCAGCTGAGGTGAAGTGGAATTGTGTAAATATCCTTCAGCTGTGGGGAGGCAGCATTGAGAGTTCAGAACCTTTATTGTTGAGGGAGCAGGATAGACCGTGAACTTTAACCCTGGTGTCTCCTGTGACAGCATCATCTTTCATAAACTCCTTTGCCAAGGTGGAGATATCATCCACCCCGTCCAGGGCAGGTCCAAATCCGAGGAATGAGCCCTCCTCATTCTCTCAGTTATCGGGTAGAGTTAGCAGAGTTGGTCAGTACATATGGACATATCTGTTCTATGTGGTTGATGTCCTGCAAAAGCCTGAGTGAGAGAATGAGGATCAGTGGAGGTGTGGCCAAACTGACTCTGATGGAGGAGGAGGTGATGTTGTAGTTGGTCACTCACCTGGAGAACCACTGGGAGGCTGGAGGCTGAAGGCTGAGGGGCAGGAGGAGACAGGAGGTTGTGCATGAGGTAAGGTTCAGAGGGACGAAGCTTACTCCAGGAAGGAAGGGCAGAAGAAGGGAGATGTTATCACCATTAGCAGAGGGAGAATGATGGCATCTCCTCTGAAATGTCGGCTTTTCAGACTCTGTTCAGCTGATTTCCTAGAGAAGGCCTGTATCCTCTTAAATGATCACAGATGAGGATGAAGATCATTAATCTGTTGTTCTTTTATTTCATATTAACAGTTGGTCCCTGTAACCGGTCCTCAGTGAGCAGCATTGCCCACTGAGGGGGAACAGGGAGCTACACAGCGGAATTAGGGCTTTTATCTGATGAAGCATCACATCTTGATGGGTTTGTGCACATCTGCTGAGGGGTACGGGGTGCGGGGTGGTCACAAGCACATCCCAATCTCTGGTGGAGGCTGATCAATCAGGTGCTGTGGAATATACATGCTGATTTGCAATAGAGTTAGGTTGGGAGTTCAATTGTTGTTATGGTTAGATCTCGGGATTAGGTCATGGTTAGGGTTAGGATTAGCTTATGTTTAGTGTTTCGAGTTATGGTTAAGGTTGTGGTGATAATTTGGGTTAGATTCATGTGTGGGTTAGAATTAGAGGTGTTTGCATGAGGAGTGTTTTTGAGATCAGAATTAGTTTTCGGGTTCGGGTTACGATTCGTCTTCAGGGTTAGATTTACAGTTCAAGTTTGAGTTCAGATTTTGGGAACAATTAACTTGAAGGTAAGGATGAGGAGAATGTGAGAACTGCAGATGCTGGGGATCAGAGTCAAACTGTGTGGTACTGGAAAAGCACAGCCAGTCAGGCAGCATCTGAGGAGCAGGAGAATTGACATTTCAGGCATAAGCCCTTCATAAGGTTAGGGTTAGGGTTGGGATTGGGGTTGGCGTTAGTGCTGTGTTTAGAATGAGGCCTTAGGTTCTGGGTTAGGGTTTGTGTAGACGATTATTTTAAGATTAGGGTTTGGTTTAGGTCTCGTGTTAAGATTAGAGTTAGCTTTAGGATGATTGTTAGAGTTGTTAAAGTGATCCATTGCATTATCACTGAACTCTATGCAAAGGAAAAGGAGATGGAGATATCTGACATCATCATCATCATCAGGTCATTGTCCCTCTTCCTGGAAAGTATGGGGGGCCACGTGAACCTCAGAGTGGGACATGGGGAGGAACAGTCACCATCAGCAAGTACCTGTCAGGGCACTCCTGTTGGAGACAGTTACTCCTCTACCCTCTGCCACTGACACCAGTGCTTCAGAGAGCCAGGGTGATGAAGGAGATTCCTGACACTGTGCAGGAAGAGCCTCACCATGTCAGGGTCAGACAGACTCCACCAAACAGAGGACCACCCTCAAGGCCATTCCAGACAAAGGGATATTAGAGTCAGCCGCCTGCCTCCAGGACCACTGGCAGCACATGGGGAAGGCTACAGTGCAGCAGGCAGGAACAATGTAAGAAATCACACTGAGTCCATATCGGAGAACATGGGGAATAATTTATGATGTCTTTACAGAAATGGTATTGCTGATAACCTTCATTAAATACATGCACATGAGGATGGATGTGTAGTTACTGTTTTCATTCATTTGGCTGGTCTTATGGATGGATGTTGACTTGAGGGTTTACTAACCAGGGTTTGTTGATGGTGTGTGTCCCAGCATCCTTTTCAGTACCCACCTTACCTTTGCCAGAAACTCAATAGTCCTGTCAATGGTCATAGCTTGAAGTGACATTGTGCTGTGTTGACCAGGACGTTAATCCCTTTGACAGATCGACTTGGTGCTTGTGTAAATGTTACTGCAATGTCACTCAACATCTGATCTCCTGTGTCTCAACTTGGGTCATTTTGACAGTTTAGGAGAGTGGTCCAGAAAATAAATGATGAGATTCAACGTGCGCAAAAGCGAGGTCTTGCAATTATGGGAAAAAGAATACAGGCATGGACTAGTTTTTAAACGGTGAAAAAGTTAATAACGCCAAAGAACAAAGGGATCTGGGAGTGCTAGTCCAGGATTCTCTAAAGGTTGACTTGCAGGTTGAGTCCATGATTAAAAAAGCAAATGTAATTTTGCCATTTATCTTGAGGGTTGGAACGTAAAAGCAGTGATGTGTTACTGAGATTTTATAATGCTTTAGTTAGGCCCCATCTAGAATACTGTTTTCAATTTTGGGACCCACACCTCAGGGAGCACATACTGGCACTGGAGCGTGTCCAGCGCAGATTCACATGGATGATCCCTGGAATGGTAGGCCTAAAATACAATGATCAGCTGACGCTCTTGTGATTGTATTCATTAGTGTTTAGAAGGTTGAGGGGAATTCTAATAGCAACTTACAGGACAATGCATGGCTTAGAAAGGGTGGGTGCTGGGAAGTTGTTTCCATTAGGTGGGGAATTTCGGACCCATGGGCATATCCTTAAAATTAGAGGGGGTCAATTTAGAACGGAACTGAGGAGATATTTCTTCAGCCAGAGAGTGGTGACCTGTGAAATTTATCGTGACGGAGTGCGGTGGGGGCCGGGGCGTTGAGTGTCTTCACGGCAGAGATTGATAAATTCTTGATCAAGATATTAGGGGATGTGGGGAGAGTGCAGGGAAGTGGAATGGAAACACCCATCAACCATGATTAAATGGTGGAGTGGACTCGATGGGCCAAATAGCCTTGCTTCCACTCCTATGTCTCATGATCTTATAGTCTCATGAGCCATCTCTTCAAGAGACAGTCCTTCCCTCTTAGAATCTGTCTCTCCAAAGGCTGTGGTAGATTACCCATGATGGAACCAAGGGGTGTTGAAGGTTGTATGAGTCATGACCCCTCCCTGGAATACACACACATACCTGGAGAAGCCTTTGTTGATAATTGCTGACTAATTGGACACTGAGCGAGTGAACCCCTTTAATATTTACAAATGTCCCTGGTTGTCTCACTGAAACCTCAACAGCAACATGCTTGTAATCGATGACACCTTCCAGTTTTGAGAATTCAGCAAGAGTCCTGAATCCTGTGGCATCTTCCTGCCTGGTGAACCTCATCTGTGGTGAAAGTGATGTCGGTGTGAGCACATCAAACCCTTACAAATGTACTCGTTTTCAGGAGCTAACAGCCCACTGTAAAGGTCTCTGTTTAATGCTCACAACGAGCTGGAGGTACGAGAGCTCAAAGCCTGCGGTGATCTTTGAAGCTACAGACACTGAACACCCAAAGGCACAATTGAAACTGATTTGTCACAAAGGAATATCACTGACTCCCTGGAAAGGCACACTCTGTGCAGGAACTGGATCTCCAATTGCTGTAGATAGTTTATAGACTGTTTATAGACTAAATGCAATGATCATACATTCACCTTTCAGGCTGCTGCTATTCTCAATGGTTTCCTTACACAGGACTAAATCCATTATGTCCCTGATATACAGAGCCCACCTACCCCTGGCTATCTGCCCTCTTGAACCTTCTTGTCTTGACCTCCTCCCACATTTACAATCCCCATGGGAACAACTGCATCTGGTCTCCTCTTTGAGTCTCAGGCTTTGAGGCTTTAAGCCCCCCTCTTTCCTCTGGTACGTTTCTTAATGTCCTAACTGAACAACACAAAATCCTTGAAACCAAATGGAGCTCAATCTACCACTTCATGGGAAACATCACTGAGGACATCTCCACTTACAAAGATATGGATGGACTTTTATCTGTCTCGGTGCCCCTGACTGGAAAACACCCCGCCTGTGAGACCTCTGTAATAAAATGTATCCCACACAATTGTGGTCAATTGACCTCCCAATTAGCTTCAGAAAATTGTATGTAAATTAGTCAATGTTCAAATGAGACAGTCACTCCCTCCCGATCCACCCTTCTGTTTAATTATAGCCTTGCACATCTCTGTAAAGGGATTCTGGTTTGAGAAAGATTTTGCTTCCTTCTGATCTGTGCAGTACTTCTGCACATTTTGTGAGTTTGCCTGATTGGAAATCTCAGTAACTACGTGAGGCTGAAAGGAATAATATCTCAATATTGTAAGATAAAGTCAGTGGGAGTAAACACATATGCAGTGTGAACCTCAACGTAGACCTATTGGACAAAATGGCCTGGTTTTGTATCATAATTTCCAAGTAATTTTGTGTCATTAATCTGGGGATTCTGCTCTTTTCTTCATAGCGAACTTCCTGACAATTGTCCTTCTAATTCGTGGAGGCTGTGGTCTATCTAAAGGGATCACTTAATGGGTATGACGACAGTTGATCTCCTGGTCATTATTTTCAATGTGATAATCTACTACATGCCTGCTATCCTACTATTTCCCATTTTCACTTCTACACTTCACCTCAATAAGTACCATCAATGAGGTGTAAAAAATGAGGTTTGCAGATGCTGGAGATCACAGCTGAAAATGTGTTGCTGGTTAAAGCACAGCAGGCCAGGCAGCATCTCAGGAATAGGGAATTCGACGTTTCGAGCATAAGCCCTTCATCAGGAATGAGAGAGAGTAGCCAAGCAGGCTAAGATAACAGGTAGGGAGGAGGGACTTGGGGGAGGGGCGATGGAGGTGGGATAGGCGGAAGGAGGTCAAGGTGAGGGTGATAGGCCGGAGTGGGGTGGGGGCGGAGAGGTCAGTAAGGAGATTGCAGGTTAGGAGGGCGGTGCTGAGTTGAGGGAACCGACTGAGACAAGGTGGGGGGAGGGGAAATGAGGAAACTGGAGAAATCTGAGTTCATACCTTGTGGTTGGAGGGTTCCCAGGCGGAAGATGAGGCGCTCCTCCTCCAGCCGTCGTGTTGTTATGTTCTGCCGGTGGAGGAGTCCAAGGACCTGCATGTCCTCGGTGGAGTGGGAGTGAGAGTTAAAGTGTTGAGCCACGGGGTGGTTGGGTTGGTTGGTCCGGGCGGCCCAGAGGTGTTCTCTGAAGCGATGAGGTGATCAACTACACAGCTGTTGACTGTTTTGTTTGGCTCACCGTTGCTTTCACTGTCGATCGTTTTGTCCTCATTTGTTGCCAGAGGTTGAGAGCAAAGTATTGCAGGAAGGAAACTGCAGCTGAGGTGATAGTGACTGTGTGTGTTGTGTTCTCACTCAAAAATATTCCTTTGTGTTTTGCTTTTGAGCCAATCTATATAATTAACAATGTGGAGTGGGGCGCTCATTTCAAACCAGAATACTTTAACTTGCCAGGATGGATCAGTTTTGACTGGCTTGACAAAATTTCAAACCCACTATTGCCATTCTTTCTAATTTTACTTCTTAATCTACTGACTGTCCGACACATTGTGATGGTGAATTGAACCCGCAGAGCACTGCAAGGTCAACGCAACACCCAGAACAGCGACGATCCAGAGATGCAGAGCCGAAGGAAATCCATCATTTTACTGCTCGCTATTTCTGGTACTTTCATCGTGCTGTGGATGCCATATACTATATTTTTCCTCATTTCTAGAATTACAGATACATTTTATGAGCCAGATCATTATACTAATCCCATATTTATTGCAAACTATACTGGAGATATGTTTCAACTGTTGAGCTCCTGTACAAACACATTGATTTATGCATTGGCTCAGTCTAAATTCAGGGAAAATTTGAAAAATGCAATAAAGTTTCAATTTCTTGAAATTTTTCACAATGTCAAATATTGTTTTAAAAAATGACTGGAAACAAAGTTACAAAGCATTCCCATCAATCTACTGACTATTACAATTCTGTCTTCAGAGGTTGAAACAAACTCTCAGTAACAGTCTTGCCTCTGTGGTCTATTCACATCTCGACATCACAGGGTCATGTGATCAAGCACATGTCTGAGGCTGACAGAATTCCACTTCAGATGAGCTGGTAACACAACACCAGTCCACGCTCCTCATTGGATGTAACATTTCCCACAGCCCTCCTTTGAGGACAAGCAGTGAAGTCATCCATCGTCTTCTGGTTAATATTTATCCTCTAACCAACATCACTGACAGCAGATTGTTTGATCATTTCTCTTATTGTTGAATGTGAGGTCTCTCTGTGTACAGATTCACTGCTACATTACAACAATGACTCATTTTTAAAGTACAATGTGGATTGTACAGGTTTCTTTATTCACTCCCAGGATGTGTGTCTCTCTGGCTGGGACCAGCATTTACTGCATGTCCCTAATTGCCCTCGATGGAGAGCAGCCATCTTGCCCGGCTGTTGTCCATGTGCTGAGGGTTGACCCACAATGCCCTAAGGGAGGGAATTCCAGGATTTTGAAAAATATATTTCCAAGACAGGGTGGCGTGTGATATGGTGAGGAACTTTCAGCTGTTTGCGATCCCATCCGTTGACTGCCCTTGTCCTTCTTGATGGAAGTGGTTGTATGTTTGGAAGGTGCTGTCTGAGGATCTTTGTTGAATTTCTGCAGTGCATCTTGTAGACAGTACACACTGCTGCTCCTGAGCACCGTTGGTGGAGGGAGTAAATGCTTGTGGATGTGGTGCCAATCGAGCGGGCTGCCTTATCCTGAATGATGACACATTTCTTTAGGGTTACAGGAACATCACCCATCCAGGCAAATGGGGAATATTCCATAGCATTCCTGACTTGTTATTCACAGATGGTGGGACAGACTTTGGGAGTCAATTGTTTGCTGCAGAATTCCGAATGTTGTAAATGTACAGGAACAGATTGGCTGCGGGAGCGGGAAGTTCTGGAGCACAAGTCTTCAGTACTATGACCAGAATATTGTTGGGACTCATATCCAACATCCAGCTTTTCCAATCATTCCTTGAGATCACATGGAGTGCATTGGATTCACTGAAGACCAGTATCTGTAATGCTGAGGAGTACTGAAGGTACCCAAATTGGATCATCCACTCGACATTTCTGTCTGAATATTGATGTGAATGCTTCAGACTTATCATTACACAGACGTGTGGGCCTCTTCTGTCATTGAAGATGGGGATATTTGTGGAGATTCTTCCTCCAGTGAGTTGTTCAATTGACCACCAACATTCATGACTGGAATATGGAACATAGGTCTGATCCATTGGTTTGGGGATTGCTTTGCTCTGTCTATCACTGGCTCTGATGCTGTGTGACATGTAAACAATCCTGTTTGGTAGCCTTACCAGGCTGTCATCTCATTTTTACGTATACCTGGTGTTGCTCCGGCATGCTCTCTTTCCGTTACACCAGGATTGGTGCCTTGGCTTGATGGTAATGGATGAGTGGAGAATATACAGGGCCATGAGGTTGTAGATTGTGTTGGAGTAAAGTCAAACAGTCAAACAGTCAGTCATGGAGTCAAGGAGTCATGGAGCGCAGAAACAGACTCTACAGTCCAACCAATCCATGCCGAATGGAATCCCAAACTCAACTAGTCCCAACTTCCTGTGCTTCACCCATATCCCTCTAAACATTTCTTTTTCATAAACTTGTTCTTATGTCTTCTAGATATTGTAAATGATCCCACATCCATCACTTGCTCTGGGAGTTCATACCACACACTATCCACTCTGTGTAAAAAAAGTTGTCCCCATGTCTTGTTAATACGTTTCTCCTTTTACGTTAAAAATATTCCCTCCACTCTTGAAATCTCCCACTCGAGGGAAAACAGATTGTGTTGATAGCCCACAGCGCCTCATGGAAACCAAGTCTTGAGTTGTTAGATCAGTCCAATTTATCCCAGTGATAGTGCCACACGACACAATGGAGAGTATTCTGAATGTGAAGGCAGGATCTCGCCTCCACAAGGACTGTGTGGGAGTCACTCTTCCCCGTCATGTCATGGACAGAGACATCTGCAGCTGAGAGATTCATTCGGATGAGGTCAAGGAGCTTTCTCCCTCTTGTTAATTAAAGTACATCTCCATCAAAACAGCATCATGAATCTTTTAGAAACCCAAACAGTTCTCATTTCTTTTAAATAAATAAACCACAAGAGTGTATGCAATCAATTAAATGTACTTGCAACTTAAAGAGTTAAATTGTAAAATGTGATTTACTTCTTGTGTTTCTGTTAGTTATATAAAGGCATGCTTCCTCTCGAGAATTGGTCTGCATTGTGTCTGTCTTTGTCGATGTGTCTGAGTCTCTGTGCGTGCATCTGTGTTTGTCGCTTTGTGTGTGTGTGTGTGTGTGTGTGTATGTGTGTGTGTGTGTGTGCCCATGAGGGTGTGAGTGTTTTTCAATGTACGTACATTGCAGATCGTTGTGGGAATAAACTGTGAGCAGAATCTTATTGGGGTCTTTGTGACGTGGGCAATGGTAAGTCATGTGACAGAATCAGGTGACCAGTGCAGCGAGGCCCGTTTGAACATCATTATGGTCTTGCTCCATCTTTCATGTTTTTGATAAGTGCTGTGTGGAAACTCTCACTGGGCAGCAGGGAGATGGGGATTGATGGACATTAGTGACGGCTAAACACCACCTTCTTAGCAGCCCAACTCTGCTCATTAATATTCAGCCTCACATCTTCCCAAACTCAACAAACAAGCTCAGTTTCTGAGAAAACGCAACAAGGAAACCAAAACTCATGGATGCAGCTCATAGCCTGGTCTGAAAGACCTTCATGTTGGAGACCGGACACCAACATCTCACGGCACAGTCCATGGGCATCTGTCACATGCTCCTCACCTTCACAGACATTGGCATCCAACACGTGCCAGCCTCAAAAACTCCCATGTCATATATCGAGCCCACTTACAGAAACCTTCTGCCCTTCAATGCTGCCCCTTGGTGTGCACTGACATCTCTCATTGTAACACTGCAGCAAGGACCCTGTACATTTAGGGCCACACACCCAGCTCATGGACTGGACCAGGCTGCATCTCCAGGCTCTCCACTTACTCTCAGAGCACATACTCACTCGGAGCTGACCTGGATGTACAAGCATCCCTCCTTCCATTGCTTTGGCTCACATTATCTGCTCATTTTCCCTCTCAGCCAAGCTCATACACTGCTGTCTGACCTTGTTATTGAGCACAGACACAAAGCCAGGAAGCTTGTCAGAGTTGTCAGCAGGCCCAAGTCAAGTCAAGGCAGAGAGCTTTCTCTCAGGGGTTTCCTGTGCAGTCAGTCAGGGACAGCCTCCAGTACCAGTCCAGGGCCTGCTCGGGGCAGTCAGAGTCAGGATCCTCTCCTTATCATGGGAGAGCTATCGAATGGCAGGCAGCCTGCCTCCCACCTTGAGTCTTTCTGTCCTGTTTGGGCTGTTCTCCTCCTGGAATGAGAGTAGGGCCGGGATTTAGGGAGATGGCACAGCTGTTGCTGTTGGTGTGTGTGGCATGGTGCCCTGACTGAGTGAGTAGGCAGTGCAGAGGGCATGCAGGGTTAGTGGTGTTGGGGGTTGGGCTGGATAACAGGCAGTGGGGGAGATATTGCAGACAATAGTGAGAGTGAGAAAGGATGAGCCTTACTGGGTGGTGGGTACAGGAGCAGAAACAGAGTGAGTGTAAGGTGTTGGGGAGAAGATGGTGCAACGTAACCTGGCAGAGTGGAGAAGGACATTGACCTTCTTCGGACAGCGCTGGGCATTCCTCCAGGCGGCTGAGACTGCACTGACCCGGGTGGGAACCTCAGACAGGGCTGGCATGGTCTGGTGTTGGGGTCTCCTCTCCTGCCCCTGGAGCTGGAGAAAGTCCGGTGTTAGCAGCCCCCCATCCAGCAGGAGCCTGCCCGCAGTGTGGGGTACCGATTTCCCCCTGTCTGCCATTCCTGGGGCAAATATCAGCAACTGTGCAGGGCAGTTCCACACTGACAGCTTCATCATTCAGTCCCGATCCAAGCAGAACACAGAAAGTACAGGAGAGAAATTAAGAATGGAATGAGTAAAGAGATTTTATCTAACCTCTGGTTACTGACTCACTTCTCAAAGGATTTTGTCTCTCTCAAATCTATCAAAATGTCTCACAATTTTGAATAAAGGGAACAATCCCAAATTCTTTGGTTTCTTCACACAATTGAAATCCCTTTTCCCTGGATCCAGACTGATTAACCTGCTTGGTATCCACTTCAACTCTGACTTCCTGCTGAACTTTCTAAAGGTTCCTTTGTGTGTATATTCCAGACCAGGACAGTAAACATTTTATTATCCAGCACCGATGGGACCAGGAGGGAACCGGTTGATCTCATATTCCGGTTGATCAGGAGGTTCACATCATCAAGACACACACTGAGTAACAGAAAGGTAGTGCAGGGCGTATACACATCACTCTTCTCCTTTATTTCCAGCATCAGTCACTTCAATAATAAGGAGACAATGGGAACTGCAGATGCTGGAGAAATCAGAGTTGATGAAGCTTGGAGCTGGAAAAGGCACAACAGATCCTGAGGAAGGGTCCTGTCTGAAAGCAATGGGAAGGTGAAAGGGGCCATGGTACTAGAGTTCAGGGAAAGAGACATTGTTGGGCTGCAGTTAGTGACACAGCACTACTCATAGGAAAGCAGGAGGCAAGCTTTTGCCAACATTTAATTAGATCATGGCTGACCTATTCCTCAACTCCATTTATCTCTCATCATAATTACCCAATAAATATTTATCACTCAGGCCTTCAAAGATTCATCAACCTTTTCTGCTGTCATTTGTGTGAAACGTGCTCTCTGATTTCTCTCCCAGCTCTAATGCTTCACCTTGGGATGGCGCGGTGGCACACTGCATAGCACTGCTGCCCCACAGCACCAGGGACCCAGGCCCAACTCCAGCCTTGGGTGACAGTCTGTATGTTCTCCCAGTGTCTGTGGGGGCCTCCACCGGGCACTCCTGCTCCCTCCCAAAACCCAAAAACATATATTTACATATTCATAAAGTCACGCATTGTTATAGCTGATTCTACTGTGGTCTGTATTACGGTAAAAAAAATGTGTGGATTTGATTCAGTTTAAGGTAGATTAGAGGTTGTTAGTTTTGAGTTAGTTCCATGATGCCTGTGTGAGCTGATAAAGAATGTTTAAACCTTTGACCCAGCTAAGAGGCTTCCAGAAGCAAGACAGTCCTGGGGTTGCTATGGAGATAATTATTAAGCAAGAAGCTATTCTTTAAACAGAAACTGGTCGGTTTTGGTTCGAAAAAGAAACATAAGTAAACAGAGGAAGGACAAAGCTGGAATCTGTGAAGGACATGGTCTACTGTCCTTCATTAAAGACTCGGTTAATTTATATTTAGAGAGAACGAGCGAGTCTAGCAAGGTAGGTGGGGTCTCTTAACTTTCCAAAGAGAGAAACAATCTAGATACAGAAGACTTGTCAAGGATGTGTCTCTGTGTGTCCCATGGGGTGTGATGTATGACTGTCAATGATACTGATATCATTCCATTCATTTTATTCCACTTTGAATGACACCATTCACACAAACTGGACGCTGTTGTCACATGGTGCGGGTGTAAGATCGATGTAGTGCGGTGCTGCACAGCAACATGTCCGCTCCCTTGACTGATGACGGCTGGAAACCACAATAAACTGGCTTTGTGTCTGCGCCAAGGGAAGACACGTCAGAAGTATTGTGAGCCTTGAAGCGACTCTCTAGTCAGAGACACAGACATGCATTTCTGTGATCGATAACGAGACATCAGAACGATACGTTGCCTCCTGGTGCCAGGGTCAAGAATGTGTCAGAGTGGGCTAAGAGAACTCTCAAAGGGGAGAGGGACCAGCAGGAGGTTGTTGTGCACATTCGAACCAATAACATCGGAAGTGAAAAGGATGAGACTCTGAGGAGACAATGTATAAATTTTGCAGGATGATAAAAGTAGGACCTTTAGGGTAGTAATATCAAGATTCCTCACAGTGTCGTGTGCTAGTGAGAGGAGGAATAGGAGGATAGAGCAGATAAAAGCATGGCTGAGGAGCTGTTGTCTGGAAGAAGGATTCACATTTTTGGATCATTGGAATCTCTTCTGGGGTCGGGGTGTTCTGTTTAAGCAGGGTGGGCTGTCCCTGAATTGGAAGGAGACGAACAAACCAATGGTATGATTTTCTGGAGCAACTCGGGAGGACTTAAGTTAGCCAGGAGGACCAGTCAGGACCTCAAAGGATAGATGAGAAAAGAGATCAGACTGAGACTGTTGCAGTTGGGGAATGGAGCAAGTGAAAAAGTCAGGGCAGGCAGGAACAAAGCAGAGAATGAGGTTTGGGCTAATAAATTAACCTGCATCTATTTCAATGCGAAAGGCCTGACAGGTAAGGCAGATGAACTCAGGACATGGTTGGGAACATGGGACTGGGATATCACAGCTTTTACAGAGACGTGGCTCAGGGATGGACAGGACTTGCAGTGAATGCTCCAGGGTATTGATGCGAGAGGAAGAAAAGAAAGGGAGCCAAGAGAGAAGGGGCATTGGTCTTTTTGATTCAGGGATAAGATTACAGTTGTAATTCGGGAAGATATTCTGGGGAGTATGTGCAGGGAAGCTGGATGGGTGAAACTGCGAAATAAGAAATTGGTGATCACCTCATTGGGATTGTACATAGATACCCCACAACAATCAATGGGAAGTTGAGAAGCAAATTTGTAAGCATTCTCAGATAGAAAGGGGAGTGAAGAAGGCATTTGGCACACGTACCTTTATTGGCCAGAGCATTGAATATCGCAGTTGGGAGATCATGTTGTGGCTGTGCAGGACATTGGTTTAGCCACTTTTGGAATATTGTGTGCACTTCTGGTTTCCGTTCTATAAGAATGATGTTGTGAAATTTGAAAGGGTTCAGAAAAGATTTACAAGGATGTTGTCAGGGTTGGAAGGTTTGAGCTACACGGAGAGGCTGAATAGGCTGGGGCTGTTTTCCCTGGAGTGTTGAAGACTGAGGGGTGATCTTATTTTGAGGTTTATAAAATTATGAGGTGCATGGATAGGGTGGATAGACAAGGTCTTTTCCCTGGAATTAGGAGGGTGGGGAGTCCAGAACAGTGTATAGGTTAAGGGAAAGATTTAAAAAGGACCTAAGGGGCAACTTGTTCACGCAAAGGGTGGTGCAGGTATGGAATAAGCTGTCAGAGGAAGTGATGGAAGCTGGTACAGTTATAGCATTTAAATGGAATCTGGATGGGTATTTGAACAGGAAGGGTTTAGACCAAGTTCTGGCAAATGGGACTAGATTAATTTAGAGTATCAGATTGGCATGGGTATATTAGACTGAAGGGTCTTTTTTCATGCTATACATCTCTGTGAGTCAATCTCAGTTATCTATGAGAATAATAGCGTGACAATGATTTTCAAAATGCCTCCCTTTTTTTATATGTCCAACATCAGATCATTTCATTGGTTCAATGTTGGCAAAACAATCAATTCAAACTTGATTGGGTTTTAGTATCCTGAGGCATAATTCAAAATGATTGGTTAAATTCGATTTATTGTCAAAACAGCAACCAACTCAGGTATGCATTTCAGAGTTAAATGTTACATATTTTCAATTTTCCAGTACACTCTGAGACTACTAGTTGGTCATATGACAGGTGCTTCCAAGCCCTCAGTGTGGAACAGCACTCACTCGCTCTTAAAGGTACAGTTCATGCCTTCAACAACATAAACACCCCCAAAGGAAAAAATGAACCACTGTAATGAAAAGATGGCTTCATTTTTATTTCCTATTTCTTAATCCCATTACAATGAATTACATAAAAACACAAGACTCAAATGAAATAATCTCAAATTCTTATCTTTACGTCTTTCCAAGAATGTGAGGATTGTGGTCCATGTACATAACTGTCTCTGACACATTGTTCATCATATAAACATTAACATGTTGTAAGGCCAGTACCAAACCCAATCATTCTTTTCCAATGGTAGAGTATTTTCTCTGGTGGGTGTTGAGTTTCTTTGAAAAGTTGCCAATTGTTCATTCAATTCCATCATCATCTTTCTGGAGCTGTACAGCTCCAACTCCGATATCGCTGGCATTGAATGCTACTATGAAGGGTTTCAAAATATTTGGTGTAGCTGAAACTGCTTTTAAATTCTCAAAGGCCTCCTGGCATTGCTCTGTCCACCGAAACTTTGTGTTCTTCTTCAGTAAATCTGTTAGTGGCACCACCACACTGCTGAAGTTTGAAACAAAATTCAGGAAGAATCCACTTAGTGCCAAAAATCAAAACACCTCTTTCTTTGGAGTTGGTCATGGAAATTTCTCGATGATCTTCATCTTGACATTCCTTGCCGTTAACCTTCCATGACCGATGTTGTGTCCCAAGAACATCACTTATGCCTTCGCGAATGCGGTTTTCTTTAAGTTTATTAACAGTTTTGCTTCTCTTGATCATTCAAAGAGCTCTGCCAACTGTACCATGTGATCTTTCCATGACTCATTGAAGGTCACTACATCATCCAGATAGACTGCACAATGCAGTCTCAACTCTTTTCCTAAGTCTTTGGAATGTGGATGGCGTGTTCTTCATTCCAAAAGGCATCACTTTTATTTGGGGTTACAAATGCAGAAACGTCTCTCACTTTTGTCACAAAGCTAGTCCCTTTATTTTCTAACAGCTGTTCCTTGGTTCAAGTATACTCTGCCCCTGATTTTTTTTTCAGAGGGGTAATAAACCAGGGCAGGCTCTGATCAGTCTGGTTTTGTACAGAGATGAAAAGGATTTTGAGAGGCTTTTTGTTTATATGTAAACAGATGAGACTTCAGGCCAAAGTGGTCATGTTTTAGAAGTGAGATGTATAATGAAAGGGAAGCAGTCAGCTCTCTCGCTGAGCAGTTTAGTTCAGTCTTGAACTGGTGAGGGGCTCAACAATGAGCTGTGTAGAAACTCTCTGTCTCTCTCTCTCTCTCTCTCTCTCTCTCTCTCTGCCCTTCAACTTCAACCTCAACCTAGAAGCATGTTCTCCATTTATACTGGGCTTTAAGGGGAGTTGGCTGATTGGGATTGTTGTATATATTCGGAACAGCATAATTAAGTCTAGTTTAGATAGACTGAGTTCTGTAGGGGTTCTTTATTCTGTTGTTTGTGTTTCATTGTGCAGTTTTGTGAATGAACTTTTGTCTGTTTTTAACCTGGTAGTTAACTGAGCCAACTTACTCCGGGTAATTTTCACTGTACACTTACCGAAACAAATGACCTGGGCTGCCTGCTTAACAATGTTTTGAGTGGTCTGGCCTAGTCCATAACAGATTGGGCACCCTTTGCATGGTTTTAAATAGCGAGTTGTAGGTGCTAATGTCTTTATTTCAGGTGTTGGTTTAGTTGGGATAGGAATGGTTCTTTCAGTTGCCAGAGGTTTTCTGGGTGTGGATGTGGTGACTTTGCAAAACTTCCAAAAAGTGAATAAGATCAATTGCAGAAATTAGCAGAGAACCCGGAACTGGACCTGCCTGGTTCTGTGAGGAAAGGAGAGATACTTACAGCAGTAGCTCAGCATTTAAACGTGCTGGAGAAACCACCAGAATCTATAGAGATGACAAGAATTCAAGTGCAAATGAAGCAGCTTGAGTTAGAGGCGAGAAATAAGGAAAGGGCAGCAGAAATGAAACAGGTTGAGTTACTTTTAAAAACAGAAGAGAGGGAAACAGAGAGAGCGTTTGAAATTCAAGAATTGACACTTAAAAAGGACAGTCAGCTGAAAAGGCTGGAGATAAAGGCTGAGGGTAAACTTAGTGAGGAACCATGTGGAAGAGCTGAGAGTTAAAACAGCAAGGTTAGCAGCTGAAGGGGCTGATGATTATGAGCTCATCCATAAAACTCAGTTTGGCTTCCAGAATCAATTTCAGTCCATGAGGGATAGAAACTGGGGCAAAGTTATAACTTGGGCTGCCTGCTTAAGAATGTTTTGTGTTGTCTGGCCTGGTCTGTCACACTTTCTCTGGTAAAGGTACCTGCCAATAACCACGCAGTAAGTCCAATGTTGTGATGTCCCTGGCTTGTCCAACTTTCTCTGTACAGTCCTTCAATCTTGGTATTAGGTATGAGTCTGATTTTGTTACGGCATTGACCTTCCGATAATCCACACAAAATTATTGAGTCCTGTCAGGTTTGGGAACTAATCCGATCAGTGAACTTCATTCACTCTGACTCGCTTCAATGATATCTTCATTGAGAATCTCATCCACCTCCATCTGGGCCTGTGTGGCTTTGAAAGGATTAAGCCTGTAGGGATGTTGCTTTATCAGAACAGCATTCCCTACTTCTACCTCATGCACAATAGCATTAGTCCTCCCCATCTTATTTCTGCATATGTCCTCATACTGCTGCAACAAGCCTTTCAACTGGGTTCTTTGCTCCTGAGAAAGATCGTTCACTAACCTATCCCACTTCTCAAAGACTTCCTCATTGTTTAATGTATTTTGAGGTGCATCAAACTCCATCACATCTGGATTTGATTTCTCCCTCTGTGGGCCAGGAACTAACACCTGTTTCTCCAGTTCTCTCTCTCTATTATAATCAAGTATCAACATATTTACATGATATACCCAATACTACTTTTCCCTCTCTGACATCTTTACCAGATAGTTTACCGGACTTAATATTTTCTCGGATTGGTAGGAACCACTAAACCTGGCTTTGAAGGGATCTCTGAAACAATACTAATATATCATTCCAATGGAAAACATTGGAATTTTAGAGTTTGTTTTTATCAGCCACATGCTTCATTCTCTGCAGTCCCTTCATTTGCTGTTTAGCTAACTCACCTACCCGATTTAATCCCTCCCTCACCTCAGATACATGATCCAAGTGTGAGATCTCCGACTTTGGTCCTGTCAATTTCGCTTTAATTAATTTCAAAGGCCCTCTCACTTTATGTCCAAATATTAACTCAAAGGGAGTAAACGGAGTGGATTCATTTGGGGCATCTCTAACAGCAAGCAATACGAATGGGATACCTTTATCCCAATCATTCAGGTAATCCTGACAGTACGCTCTTAACATGGTCTTCAGGGTCCGATGCCACCTTTCCAAAGTTCCCTGGGATTCAGGATGATACGCATTTGATTTAAGTGCTGTATGCCACAGCTATCCATGACCTCCTCAAACAGCCCAGCAATAAAACTAGACCCTTGGTCTGACTGAATCTCCCTGGGTAGCCCAGACCACATGAAGAAAGTTACTAACTCCTCTAGCAACCATTTGACCTTAGTAATTTGGAATGGAATTGCCTCCGGAAATCTGGTAGACGCATCCATTATGGTTAGCGAGTACTGGTTACCATGTTTAGTTTTAGGAAGGTGACCTACAGAATCAATTATAACCTGCGTGAAAGGTTCTTTGAATGTGGGAATTGGCAACAAAGGGGTTGGTCTATTACTGCCAGTGGCTTCCCTACCATTTGGCATGTATGATATGGACAGCAAACTCTAACTGCACCTTTGTGCAGTCCAGGCCAATAGAAGTGCTTTTTTTTTAACCTTAACCTGAGTATTCCTCACACCTAGATGACCTCTGACTGATAATTCATGTGCTGTCCGTAACCCTTCCTGTCTGTATGCTACTGGCAACACAATCTGGTGCAGTTCCGCCCATTTCTCCTCTGCACTATCCTGCCGTGGTCTCTATTTTTGTCTTATGATTCTATCTTTAAGATAATAACCCTCAGGAATATATTGATTCCTTTTCTGAGCATGTATTAAATATATATATCATTTATTGTCTTGTATTTCTGTTGTAAGTTCATCAGCCTTTCCCTGCACCATCACATCAAACAGGGTATCTGCTAACTGAACCTCAACTCCTTTATTCTCTTCAGTTTTTGTTTCTTGCTGTGACTTATGGTAGTGGGATCTTGTTACTACACAGTCTAGAAAAATTCCAGGGTATTGTTCTTTTAATTCCTCAGTTCTGTGGTCTTTCTTTGGCTTCTCCACAACAGGAGGTGTCACTCCCACCTTGGATCCTGTTAAATCATTCCCAAAACCAAACTGTATCCCTGGAACTGACACTCTGTCAATCACTCCCACTGTTACTTCCCCAGTTGAGTTGGCTTTCCAACCTGATCTGACACAGGGGAACGCTAAATTTCCATCCATCCATCCCACAAATTACTACTCTTGGGTAACAGATCAGAAAGAATGCAAATACGTTCATCTCTTACTGTGAGAGACTGATTAGATCCTGTATCTCTCAAAATTATAACTTCTTTCCCTTCTCCCCTTGTTCTTTCTGAGTAAATTTTACCCACAGAGGGGAAGTCTTTACAGAGGTCAGGCACAACCTCAATATCCAGCCCCTGTCCAGGCTTTGCACTCTCCTACAGCTCCTCGACTTTTCTTAGAACATGGAACCGAGAACCCAGAACAATACAGTGCTGTACAAGCCCTTTGCCCCGCGATGTTGCGCCAACCTGTGGAACCAATCTGAAGCCTGTCGAACCTACACTATTCCATTATTATACGTATATTTATCCAATGACCATTGAAATGTCCTTAAAGTTGGTGAGTCTACTACAGTTGCAGGCAGGGCATTCCATGCCTTTACTACTCTCTGAGTGAAGAACCTACCTCTGACATCTGTCATCTATCCATCACCCCTCAGTTTAAAGCTATATCCCCTTGTGCTAGCCATCACCATCTGAGGAAAAAGGGTCTCACTGTCCACCCTGTCTAATCCTCAGATCATCTTGTATGTCTGTTTTTAGTCACCTCTTAACCTTATTCTTTCTAAGAAAAACAGCCTCAAGTCCCTCAGCCTTTCCTCACAAGACCTTCCCTCCACACTAGGCAACATCCTGGTAAATCTCCTCTGCACCCTTTCCAAAGCTTCTATTTCTTTCCTATAATGCGGCGACCAGTACTGGACACAATACTCCAATTGCAGCCACACCAGAGTATTGTACAGCTGTCACGTGACCTCGCGGCTCCGAAACTCAATCCCACTACCACTAAAAGCTAACACACCTACACCTTCTTAACAAACCCACCAACCTGGGTGGCAACTTGCAGGGATCTATTTACATAGACACAGATCTCCCTGCTCATCCATACTAGATCTTACCATTAGCCCAGTGCTCTGTATTCCTGTTACTCCATCCAAAGTGAATCACCTCACACTTTTCTGCATTAAACTCCATTTGCCACCTCTCAGCTCAGCTCTGCAGCTTATCTATCTCTCTCTGTGAACTTCAACATCCTTTAGCACTATTTATAACTCTGCCGACTTTAGTGTCATCTGCAAATTTACTAACCCATCCTTCTACGCACTCATCCAGGTCATTTATAAAAATGACAAATATGAATGGCCCCAAAATAGATCCTTTCAGTACACACGAGTAACTGAACTCCAGGATGAATATTTCCCATCAAGCTCCACCCTCTGTCTTCTTTCAGCTCGCCAATTTCTGATCCAAACTGCAGTTCACCCTCAATCCCATGTGTCCGAATTTTCTACAATAGCCTACCATGGGGAACCTTATTAAATGCCTTATCAAAATTCATATAAACCACCTTAATGGCTTTGCCCTCATCCACCTGTTTGGATACCTTCTCAAAGTACTCAATAAGGTTTGTGAGACATGACCTACCCTTCACAAAACCATGCTGACTATCCCTAACCAAATTAGTCCTCTTGAGATGATTATAAATCCTGTCTCTTTTAATCCTTTCCAACACTTTACCCACAACTGAAGTAAGGCTCACTGGTCTATAATTACCAGGGTTGTCTCTACTCCCCTTCTTGAAGAAGGGGACAACATTTCCTATCCTCCAGTCTTCTGGCACTATTCCTGTAGACAATGAAAACACAAAGATCAAAGCCAAAGGCTCTGCAATCTCCTCCATAGCTTCTCAGAAAATCCGAGGATAAATCCCATTCAGCCCATGTATCGTCTGTAATATGGACATTTTTCAAGATGTCACCATCTATTTCCCTACATTCTCTATCTTCCATGTCATTCTCCACATGAACACTGATGCAAAATACTCTTTTAGTATCTTCCCCATTTCCTGTGGTTCCACACATAGGCTGTCTTGCTGATCTTTGAGGGGCCCTATTCTCTCCTTACTTGCTCTTTTGTCCTGAACATATTTATAAAAACTCTTTGGGTTCTTCTTAACCCTTTTTGCCAAAGTTATCTCATGTCCCCTTGTTGCCCTACTTATTTCCCTCTTAAATATACTCCTACTGCCTTTATATTCTTCGAAGGATTAATTCAATCTCTCCCTTCTATATCTGACATATGCTTCCTTCTTTTTATTAACCAAAACCTCCATTTCTCTAGTCATCCAGCATTCTTTACACCTCCCAGCCTTGCCTTTCACCCTAACAGGAACATACTGTCTCTGGACTCTTGTTATCTCATTTTTGAAGGCTTCCCATTTTCCAGTTGCCCCTTTACCTGCGAACATCTGCCCAAATCAATTTGGTCAATTCTGTCAAAATTGGCATTATTTCAACTTTTAGATCCTGTCTATCCTTTTCTATCACTACTTTAAAGCTAATAGAATTATGACCACATACTGGAACAGAAAATATTCTTGTACACACTTAATAAATACCTCTCCATCTAAACCGTTAACACTATGGCAGTCCCAGTCTATGTTTGGAAAGTTAAAATTCCCTACCATAACCACTCTACTATTCTTATGGAAAACTGAAATCTCCTTATAAATTTGTTTCTCAATTTCCCACTGACAGGGTCTATAACACATACCTAATAGGGTGATCATCCCTTTCTTATTTCTCAGTCCAGCCCAAGTAGCTTCCCTGGGTGTATTCCCAGGACTATCCTCCCTAAGTACAGCCATAATGCTATTCTTTATCAAAAATGCTACTCCACATCCTAATTTTCCCCCCTTTCTATCCTTCCCATAACATTTGTATCCTGGAACATTTAGCTGCCAGTCCTGTCCATCCCTAAGCCACACCTCTGTAATTGCTATGAAAACCCAGTCCCATGTTCCTAACCAGGCCCAGAGTTCATCTGCCTTCCCTCGTCAGCCTCCTGCATTGAAAGAAATGCAGTTTTAGCTACCAGTCCAATCTTGTTCTCTGCTTTGCTCCTACCTGCCCTGACTGTTTGACTCGCTCCGTTTCTCAACTGTACCAGTCTCAGATTGATCTCTTTCCTCACTATTTCCATGGGTCCCATCCCTGTACCTTACTAGTTTAAATCCTCCTGAGCAGCTCCAGCAAGTCTCCCTGCAGTATATCAGTCCCCTTCCAATTCAGGTGCAATCCATCCTTCTTATACAGGTCACTTTGACCCCAGAAGAGATTCCAATGATCCAAAATGTGAATCCTTCTCCCCTTCACTAGCTCCTCAGACATGCATTCACCTGCTCTATCCTCCTATTCCTACCCTCACTGGGTTGTAACACCGGGAGTAATCCAGATATTATTCCCGTAAGGACCTCCTTTTTAAATTCCTACATAACTTAGGATATTCTCCCTTCAGACTTTCATCCTTTTCTGTCCCTATGTCGTTTGTTCAATGCGTACAATGACCTCTTGTTGATCCCTCCCCCTTTGAGAACATTCTATACCCTTTCTGGGATATCCTTGTTCCTAGCATCAGCGAGGCAACACACTAATCTCATTTTTTAGAGAATTAGAATCCTTATGTGTGTAAACAGGCCCTTCGGCCTAACAAGCCCACACTGACCCACTGAAAAATGACCAACGTAGCTCCCTATCTAACACATTTACCCGATATTTGCCCTAACTAATGCACCTAACCTGCATATCCCTGAATACCATGGGCAATTTAGCATGACCAATTCATCTAACCTGCACATCTTTGGACTGTGAGAGCAAACTGGACCACCGTGAGGAAATGCACGCGGACATGGGGAGAATGTGCAAACTCCACACAAACAGGTGCACGAGGCAGGGATCGAACCTGAGTCCCTGGCACTGTGAGGTAGCAGTGCTAACTACTGAGCCACCATGCCCGATGCAGAACCGTGCCAGCTGCACTGTTCTTGCTGCTGGCTGCAGAAATGCATGTCTGTACCTCTGACTAGAGAGTCCCGTATCACAGTCGATCGTTTGGAACTTGACTTACTCCTCTTTGCATTTGAGCCATTCCTGGTTCCAGACACTTAGCTGTTCATGCTACATTCCCCTGAGAGTCCATCAACCCCAACATTTTCCAAAACAGCAAACCTGCTTGAGATGGGGATAGCCACAGGAGACTCATGTACTACATGCCTACCCCAGCCATGGAGTTAACCAATCTAATTGTCTGTATCTGTGAATTTCTCCCTTCCGAAAACAGCCATCTATCACACCCCCCAGCTCCTGTAATTTCCTTTTTGCCTCAATCTGCCGCACCAACTGATCCATGTAATCTGACAAGATTCACACCAAAGACACTTGCTGCAGACATAATCACCAGTAACATGGAAATTCTCCCTAATCTCCTACATCCGACAGGAAGAGCACATCACTCTACTGAAGGCTACCTTTACTCCTTCATAACCTACGGATCCAGAACATAGCACCATCTTTTTGATCTAAACAAAACCAGACTCCAGGCTAGCTTAAGAATTATGGCTTCCATCTTTAAAAAAAAATCAAGAGACAGATCTAAAAAAAGCATATATTCAAAAAAGAACCCACTCTCTTCAATATTGTAGATTTAAAGCAAGGCTACACTCAAAAACTATGTATCTATCTGTTCCTGTGTAGTGAGCTCTCCCACAATGTCAGCTATGAATTTAGTTGTTTCTTAATATTTCCTGGACGCACTCCAATATCCAGAGATGCTTGAACTCAAACAGCAAAAGCAATAACTGCAGATTCACTGCTGCATCAGACAGCAGTGTCAGTTTCTTTCTCTGACCATGTGGTCACTGCCTTTATCTGTCTTACTCCATTTTAAAGTGTTGTTTTTCTGATCTTTTGTTCCAAAATAATGCAACAGAATGTAAAACAGAAATTGTTGCTCCTGGAATTCAAGGCAATCACCTCCTAAGCCTACAATATCTCAAAAAGGAGCAGCTCTGACAGCTACAATTGTTTTCCTTCTCCATCTTGGATTACCCAAAATCCTTGGGAAATAAGGCGGGGCAAGTGACTGAGGTGTCAGTTGGCCAGCACTTAAGAGCCAGTGGACATAATTCTATTTGTTTTAAAATAGTAATAGTAAAGGATAGACCCGATCGAAATGTTAGAGATCTAAATTGGAGGAAGGCCAATTTGGATGATGTGAGGCAAGAACTTTCAAAAGTTGATTGGGGCAGATATTTGCAAGTAAAGAAACAGCTGGAAAATAGGAAATCTTCAAAAATGAGATAACAAGAATCCAGACATAATATGTTCCTGTTAGGGTGAAGGATAAGGCTGATTGCTGCAGGGAATGCTGGAAGGTGGGAGAAAGTGATGTACTGGTCAAGAAAAAGAAGCAAGCTAATGTCAGGTATAGACAGCAGAGATCGAGTGCATCTCTAGAAGAGTAAAAATTCAGCAGCAGTGCACTAAAGAGGGAAAACTGGAGGGAAAAAAGGGGACATGAGATCGCTTTGGCAAGTAGGGTTAAGCAGAATCCAAAGGGAATCTACAAACCCACTATGGACAAAAAACGAACTAAGGAGAGAATAGGGTCCCTTCAAAATCAGCAAGGCCACCTCCATATGTAACAGCAGGAGATGGTGATCAGGTGTTCCCTCGGGTACTGTGGGAAGCTCAGGAAGTGATTTCTGGTCCCTTTGCTGAGATATTTGTTTCATTGATTGCCACAGGTGAGGCACCAGAAGATTGGAGATTGCTTAATATGGTGTCACTATTTAAGTAAGGTGGTAAGGACAAGTCAGGGATCTATAGACCAGTGAGGCTGGCATCAGTGGTGGAAAAGTTGTTGGAGGGGATTCTGAGGAACAGGATTTACATGTATTCAGAAAGGCAAGGACTGATCCAGGATATGTAAATAGCTTTGCCAGTGGGAAATTATTTCTCACTGACTTGATTGAGTTTTTTGAAGACATGAGGATGAGGATTGATGAAAGCAGAGTGATTGACATCATCTATATGAACTCCAGCAAGGCATTCAACAAAGTTCTCTGTGGAACACTGTTTCGTAAAATTAGATCGCATTGAATAAGGGGAGAACTAGCCATTTAGATACACAATTGGCTTAATGCTAGGAGTGAGAGTGGTGATGGAGGATTGCTTTCCGGACTGGAGGCCTGTGGCCAGAGTGTGCTGCAAGGATCGGTGTTGGGTCCACAGCTTATTGTAGTTCCTGAAAATGACATTTTAGAACTTTACAAACTCACGAGAAGCATGGATGGAGTGAACAGCCGAGGTTGTTCTCCAAGGGAAACGGAGTCCAAAACTTGAGGGCGTATGTTTAAGATGTCAGGGGAAAGGTTTAGAAGGCACCAAGGAGGCAACATTTTCATGCAAAGGGTGATGAATGTGTGGAACAAGCTGCGAGATGAAATGTTGGAGCTGGTTCAATAACAACATTGAATAGGCATCTCGATGGGGACATGAACAGGAAGGGTTCAGAGGGACATGGGCCAAATGCTGACAAATGAGATTAGAATAATTCAGGGTATCTGGTCGGAATGGACAAGTTGGACCAAAATGTCTATGATTCTCTGACTCCCGAGGGATATGGAGGAAACATTGATAAATGGGATGAGAATAATTAGAATATCTGGTCAGCATGGACGAGTTGGACCAAAGGGTCTGTTCCCATGTTGTACAGTTCTACAAAGGTTGAGGGGACAAAGTGAGAAAGGCAAGGCAGGGATGGTGTGAGCATCTGTGTAGAGAGCACTGAGAGAGCGAGCAAGAAGTCTGAGATGGACCTGGCCCAATTGTTCTCCTTTAATCTTTTGGTGAAGGTGAAGATTGTATTGTGTAATATCTATTAAAATTAACTGTACCTGTTTGTTCAAAGACCGTAAAGTAATTTCACTCTCTGCAACTGCACAAAATCACAGGGGAGATTTAGTTGCTTTATATAACGGATGAATGTCTGATGGTTCAGATCTGTCAACAACAATTGACATCGTCCACTCTCTCTGAAAATGGAATTATCAACAATTGAACAGATAGTTTTCACTTACTACCATTTCCTCGCAATCTTCGGAGTTCCTGGTAAGAAGCTGAAGCAGGTTGTGTTATCTTTTCAATCCCACTTTCACTGTGTTCTTTCCCCTGATATATCTCTCAGTGTATAAACCCTCCCTCTTTCTCTCCTCATGCTGGATCCAGTTTCAGGTGTTCCTACAAGAAACAGCTCATGCTGTAATTTGTGAATTTTAGTTTAGTTCCATGAGGACATGAGGAATCTGTGACCTGACGTGTGCTAAATGGTCCTTGTCTGGGAGGAACAGGTACTTTCAGATTTCTGGATCCCAAAGCTCTCTCCGACTGGGTTTTTATTGCCATGTGTCTGGGTCTGTTGCTAGGGCATGGGCCTGGATTTGATGTTGGTCAGTGGGTTCAGGCAGGTCGATGGGATAGTGCCCGGTCCACATGCTCACACACCCGAAAGAGCATCTCAAACACAAACACTCCCAAACTCTGGTGGGGGCTGATCAGCCAGGCGCTGTGGAATATGCATTCTGAATAACAATTGGGTAAGGGTGGAAATTAGACTTAGGATAGAGTTAGGTCTCGGAGTTGGGTAAGTATTAGGTCTACAGTTATGGTTAGGATTACTTTTAGCTATAGACTTTACGGTTATGGTGAGGGTTGTGGTTCGGATTTGGGTTAGATTTACACCAGAAATAGGATTAGAATTCAGGTGAGGGTTCGGGTCAGCATTTGGATCAGGATTTGAGTTAGGGTTCGGGTCACGATTCGGTTTAGGTTTCGGGTAAAGGAAAGTGTTCAGATTAGGTTCGGATTTAATTTGGGATTTGGTTTAGGATGAGGGCTCAGGTTTTTGTCAGGATTGTGGTTAGGACTTGGGTTGATTTAATGTTCAGATAAGGACCAGGGTAGGGGTTAGCATTAGAGTGGGATTTGAGGGTGGAATTCGGTTTTGAGTTAGGTCTAGGATAAGGTTTTAGTTCGGGTTTTGGTTTAGTTTAGAGGAAGGGTTAGCTTTAAGGATAGGTCTATGGTTAGCATTTGTTTTAATTTTACAATTAGAGTTAGAATAAGGCTTCCGCTGAACTTTAGTGTTTCGAGATTGTGTTGGGGTTTAGTTTAAGTTTTGCTTTGGGGACTAGAGTTAGGTTTCCAGTTTAGGATCGGGTTAGCATTATGGTGAGTGTAAGGATTATGGTTAGTGTGATACATTGCGCTGTCACTGAACTCAATGTGCAAAAGTTGGGGGATGGACCCATCGGAAGTCACCTTTGGGCTAATTTACACTTAGTCAGGAAAGTAGAGAGGGCCAAGTGAACCTCAGAGTGGGACATGTGGAGGAACAGTCACCATCAGAAAATACCTGTCAGGGCACTCCTGATTGGGACAGTTACTCCTCTACCCTCTGACACTGACACCAGTGCTTCAGAGAGCCATGGTGATGAAGGAGGTTCCTGACACTGTGCAGGAGAGCCTCACCATGTCAGGGTCCAGACAGGCTCAGCCAAGCAGAGGACCACCCCCAAGGCCATTCCAGACAAAGGGATATTAGAGTCAGCCGCCTGCCTACAGGACAACTGGCAGCACATGGGGAAGGCTACAGTGCAGTAGGCAGGAACAATGTAAGAAATCACACTGAGTCCGTATGGGAGAACACGGGGTATAATATATGATGTCTTTACAGAAATGGTATTGCTGATAACCTTCATTAAATACATGCACATGCGGATGGATGTGTAGTTATTGCAATCGTTCATTTGGCTGTTTTTATGGATAGATGTTGACTCGAGGGTTTACTAACCAAGGTTTGTTGATGGTGTGTGTCCCAGCATCCTTTTCAGTACCTGCCTTTGCCATATTCACAATGGTTCTGTCACTGGTCATAACTTGAGATGCTGTCGTTGTGATCACACCAAACCCTTGCCAATGTCCCCATCTTGAGACAGTGTCGTACAGGAGCTTACAACCCACTGTAAAGGTATCAGTCTAATGCTTACAAAGTGCTGGAGGCACGAGAGCTCAATGCCTCAGGTGATCTTTGAAGCTACAGACACTGAATACCCAGAGACACAATTGGAACTGATTTGTCACCAAGAGACATCACTGACTCCCTGGAGAGACACACTGTGTGCAGACACCGGGACTACAGATACTGCAGATAGTTTGCCCTCTGTTTGTAAACTCAAGGCACTGATCATACATTTCCCTTTCAGGTTGCTGCTGTTGTCGATCTTTTTCTCACACAGGACTAGATCCATTATGTCCCTGTTATACAGAGCCCACCTGCCCCTGGCTATCTGCCCTCTTGAACCTTCTGGTCTCGATCTCCTCCTACTTTTACAATCCCCATGGGGACAGCTGTCCCTGGTCTCCTGTCTGAGTCTCAGAATTAACAGCTCTATCCCGAGCCCTCAGGGCCCTCTCTCCCCTCTGGTACATTTTTTAGTGTGCTGAATGAACAACACAAAGTTGTCAAAATAAATTAGAATATCCACCTTCATGAATAAAATCATTGACTACATCCAACTCTGCACTTGGAGAGATTTTGATGGATTTTTATCCATCTCAGTGCTTCTGACATCACCACTGGAAACCCCTCTCCCCATTCTGTTTTCCCTGTCCAACCTCGAGAGTTGAATGGATCCCATACAATTGTGGTCGATTGAACTCACAATGAGCTTCAGCGTATGTAAATTTGTCAATGTTCAAAGGAGGCAGCCCCTCCCACCCGGACCCACCCTTCTGTTTAATTATAGACTGGCATAAGACAATGTGGGAGGGGTACATCCAGTCAATCCATCTCTGTAAAGGGATTCTGGTTTGAGAAAGAGATTTGCTTCCTTCCAATCTGTGCAATATCTCTACATATTTGTGAGTTTGCCTGATGGGAAATCTCAGTAACTACATGAGGCTGAAAGAAATAATATTTCGATATTGTCAGATGAAGGCGGTGGGAGGAAACACGTGCAGTGTGAACCTCAACGTAGATTTATTGGACTAATGACCTGATTCTGTGTCATAATCCTTTATCAATGCTGTGTTATTAACCTGGGGATTCTGCTCTTTTCATTGTAGCTAACCTCCTGACAATTGTCCTTCTAAGTCGTGGAGGCTGTGGTCTATCCAAAGGTATCTCTCTTTATTTGGTGGGTATGACGACAATTGATCTCCTGGTCATTATTTCCAATGTGATAATCTACTACATGCTTTACTATTATTTCCCATTTTCATTTCTACACTTCACCTCAATAAGTACCATCAATGTGGTGATCAACTACACAGCTGTTGACTGCTCTGTTTGGCTCACGGTCGCTTTCACTGTCGATCGCTTTGTCCTCATTGGTTGCCAGAGGTTGAGAGCAAAGTATTGCAGGGAGAAAACTGCAGCTGTGGTGATAGTGACCGTGTGTGTTGTGTTCTCACTTAAAAATATTCCCTTGTATTTTACTTTTGAGTCAATCAATATTATTCACGATGTGGAGTGGGGCGTTCATGCCAAACCAGACTACTTTATCTTACCAGGGTGGATCACCTTCGACTGGCTTGATACAATTTTAAACCCACTATTGCCATATGTTCTCATTTTACTGTTCAATGCACTGACTGTCCGACACATTGTGATGGCCAATCGAACCCGCAGAGCACTGCAAGGTCAACGCAACACCCAGAACAGCGACGATCCAGAGATGCAGAGCCGAAGGAAATCCATCACTTTACTGTTCACCATTTCTGGCACTTTCATTGTGCTGTGGATGCCATATACTGTGTTTTTCCTCATTTCCAGATTTACAAACCCGTTTTATGAGCCAGATGATTATACTGATCCCATATTGATCGCAGACTACACTGCAGATATGTTTCAGCTGCTGAGCTCCTGTACAAACACATGTGTTTATGCATTGGCTCAGTCTAAATTCAGAGAAAAGTTGAGAAATGCAATAATGTCTCCATTTCATGCAATTAAGAAACGTGTGAATTTTTAAAAAGTGTCTAATAACAAATTTACAAAACATTCATATCAATCAACTGAATAGGACATTTCTGTCCTCATAGACTGATCTAACTCCAAGTAACAGTCTTGTCTCTGTGGTGATATTGTCACCTCTGCATCACAGGGTCATGTGACCAAGCACATGACTGAGGCTGACAGAAATCCACTTCAGATGAGCTGGTAACACAACACCAGTCCACGCTCCTCATTGGGTGTAACATTTCCCACAGCCCTCCTTTGAGGACAAGCAGTGAAGTCATCCATGGTCTTCTGGCAAATATTTATCCTCTAACCAAAATCACTGACAGCAGATTGTTTGATCGTTTCCCTTATTATTGAATGTGAGGTCTCTCTGTGCACAGATTCACTGCTGCATTATAACAATGACTCATTTTTAAAGTTCTTCGTGGTTGTGCAGGTTTCTTTATTCGCTCCTGGAGTGTGTGTCTTTCTGGCTGGGCCCAGAATTTATTGCCTGTCTCGAGTTACCCTTGAGAAGGTGGTGGTGAGCTGCCGTTTTGAGTCACTTCGTTCCATGTTCTGAGGTTGACTCATAATGTTTGAAGGAAGGGAATTCCAGGATTTTGACATTGCAACAATGAGGAATATATTTCCAATCAGAATGGTGTCTGGCTTGACGGGGAACTAGCAGGTGGTTTAGTTTCTGTGTATCTGCTGCCCTTGTCCTTCTAGAGGGTAGTGTGTTTGGAAGGTGCTATCTGAGGATCTTTGGTGAATCTCTGCAGTACATCTTGTAGCTCGTACACACTGCTGCACCTGAGCATCGGTTGTGGAGGGAGTGGATGCTTTTCGGTGCGGTGCCGATCAAGCCAGCTGCTTTATTCTGGATGGTGTAGAGCTTCTCGAGTGTAGCTGAAGCTGCACCAATCCAGGAAAATGGGGAATATTCCGTACATTCCTGACATGTTCCGTCTAGATGGTGGACAGGCTTTGGCAGAGAGTTGCCTGCTGCAGTATTCCTAATGTTGTAACTGTACTGGAACAGTTTGGGTGGGGAAGCAGCAAGGTCTGGAGCACAAGTCTTCAGTACGATGGCCGGAGTATTGTCAGGACCCATATCCATTACCCAATCTGTCCCACCGTTTCTTGGTATCACATGGAGTGAATCAAATTAGCTGAAGATCAGTATCTGTGACTCGATTTGATTTCTTTTTGATTTATTGTTGGTAAGGATGAGGTTAAGGATGTTTTTCCCTCTTGTTATATTTTATGATTTGGAGATGCCGGTGTTGGACTAGGGTGTACAAAGTTGAAAGTCACACAACATCAGGTTACAGTCCAATTGGACCACACTAGCTTTCGGAGCGATGCTCCTTCATCAGGGCTCAATCGTAACACACAATTATAGCAAAAATTTACAGTGTGATGTAACTGAAATTATACATTGAAAAATTGTTTATCTGTTAAGCCTTTCATCTGTTAGAATACAGTGATAGTTTCACTTCTTTCTTGTGTAAATCACAAAACCCTTTTTTTTAAAGTTGCATTTTCAGGTTAGCTGTTAACAATGGTGATAGCTAGACAATATGTTGAAGGTGTTTGCCCCTGTGTTCTCTGTCTATGACATGATGTTTAGATAGATTCTAATCCAAAAAGTGAGATAACAGTGTTTTACATAACTTCATGCAGTTTTTGAGCTCAGAGTTTCCTTCTTGTTGGTTGTCATACTCAGGGAAAATTTGATCCATTATTCCCAGAACTAACCTGGGAAAAGGCCGTCCTGAAACCACCCGAACTGGAGGGACCATCCCTCCAGAACAAAGAATAGGACCCAGCCAGCACAACTCATCAGCTCAAGCATTGAGTGAGACAGCCCTAAAGTTATCACCACCAACAAAAAGATACATCTCCATCATCTGCACCCACATTCTTCTGGAATCCCAAACATTTCTTATTCATTCATTCTTTCACAGATAGACAAGAGTGAAGTCAATCCCCCAAGATTGTATAATGTGATTTGTATTTGCATTTCTGTTAATAATATAAATGCACACCTCTTCTCAAGAATTTGTCTGGGTGACTGTGTGTGTGTGTCTGTTTGTCTAAACGTATGTGTGTGTGTGAGTGCTTTTCAATGCATGTAAATTTCAGGTTGCTGTGGGAATAAATTTCAGGAGGAATCTTATCAGCGTCTTTGTGACTGGGGCAATGGCAAGTCATGTGACAGAATCAGGTGACCAGTGCAGCGAGGCCTGTCTAAACATCAAGATGGTCTTGCTCCACCTTTCATGTTTTTGATAAGTGGCGTGTGGAAACTCTCACTGGGCAGCAGGGAGATGGGGATTGATGGGCATTAGTGACGGCTAAACACCACCTTGTCAGCATCCCAACTCAGCTCATTAATATTCAGCCTCACATCTGACCAAACTCAACAAACAAGCTCAGTTTCTGGGAAATCGCAACAAGGAAACCAGAGCGAGTACCTCGTGGATGCAGCTCACCGCTTGGTCTGAAAGTTCATGGGTATCAGTCACATGCTCACCACCTCCACGAACATTGGCATCCAACACGTGCCAGCCTCAAAAAACCCCCATGTCATATATCGAACCATCTTACAGGACCTTTCTGCCCTTCAACGCTGCCCCTTGGTGTGCACTGACAACTCTCATTGTAACGCTGCAGCAAGGACCCTGTACATTCAGGGCCACACACCCAGCTCATGGACTGGACCAGGTTGCATCTCCAGGCTCTCCACTTACTCTCAGAGCACTTACTCACTCGGAGCTGACCTGGATGTTCAAGCATCCCTCCTCCCATTGCTTTGGCTCACATTTTCTGCTGATTTTCTCTCTCAGCCAGGCTCATACACTGCTGTCTGACCTTGTCATTGAGCACAGACACAAAGCCAGGAAGCTTGTCAGAGTTGTCAGCAGGCCCCAGGCAAATCAAGGCAGAGAGCTTTCTCTCAGGTGTTTCCTGTGCAGTAACTCAGGGGCAGCCTCCAGTACCAGTCCCAACATATTAAAGCTACTAGGCAGTGCTGCACAACTCACTTTACATTCAATAGGCAAGTATACAGACAAAACAATGGCATACCAGTGGGGTCCCCGGTATCAGGACTGATAGCAGAAGCAGTAATACAATGCATAGAATGGACAGACCTCCCCACCATCCAACCTAAACTCTGGGTCCGGTATGTAGATGATACCTTTGTCATCATTAAATATATACAACTGGAAGAAACCCACCACTAAATCAATAACATCCTCACTGGAATTAAGTTCACTATAGAAGAGGAAAAGAACAGCACCCTTCCCTTCCTGGCTGTGGAACGCACACCTATCAGGGAACTCCAGATCAGTGTGCATAGGAGAACACCCATTCTGACCAGATACTGCATGATAACAGCAACCACTGCAGCACCTACAAATGGACCTGCTCTAGGACATTATTTAAACAGGCAAGGGCACACTGCATCAACCTAGAACTCCAGAGGTAGAACAGGAAGACCTATTCAAAGGATTTAAATTAAATGAGTACCACAAGAGCACTATCATCCAGTACTTACGGGACACACCTAAAGAAGAAAACATTACATGACCAGACACGAGAGTGACCATACCATAATCAAAGACATATCAGAGATAACTACCCGACTACTCAGACCCCTGGGAATCTTAGAGGCTCACAATCCAGTAAACACCTTCCACCAGCTCCTCACAAAGATTAATGGCCCGACACCCACATCCAACAGGACAAACGTTATCGGCAAAATACCCTACAAAGACTGTGAGAAACATTACATAGGACAAACAGGAAGAAAGCTGACCATCCGAGTACACGAGCATCAGCTCCCCACTGCCAGACACGACCAGCACTCACTCATTTCCAACCACAAAGACAACGAAGGACACAAATTCCACTGGGACAATGTAACCATCCTAGCACAGGCAACACGGAGACATGCAGATCTCCAGCATCTGCAGTCCTCACTTTCTCCAACACGGAGACATGCCAGAGAACTCCTTGAAGCCTGGCACTCCACCCGGAACTCAATCAATAGACACATTGAACTGGACTCCGTATACAAACTGCTCAGGTACAGAACCGGGAATACCAAACAACAGAGACATTTCCATACCAGGCGGACAGATCACCAGCACCCCATCAAAGATGCACTGATGATGCCACCCAGCGAGGTGACGAAATGGTTGCAGAAAAACACACCGGCTCGGAGAATGAATCCATGACTTTAATCTAATAGACCTTTGTCCCACTCTCTCCATGACCAGAAGACTCTTCCTCAAATAAGGAGACCAAACCTACACACAATACTCCAGTTGTGGTCTCCCCAAGCAGTAAGACATCCCTGCTCCTGCACTTGAATCCTCTCACTATGAAAGCCAGCATACCATTTGCCTTCTTCACCTCCTACTGCACCTTCATGCTTACTTTTAGCAGTTCTCTATCCATATCAGTGCACTACCCCTAATCCCGTTACACAATAATCTCTGATGTTGGACCTGATCAAATGCCTTCTGAAAGTCCAATAAACCACACCTACTGGCTCCCCTTTATCAACTCTACTAGTTACATCCTTGCAAGATTCCAGTAATTTGCCAAGTATGATCCCCCTTTCGTAAATCCATGCTGACTCTGTCTAATCCTGTCACTGTTTTCCAATTTGGAGGTCAGAAGTAAATGAATCTTGTTCCAATTGTATCAGGCTTTTGGTGAGTGTGCCCCTGGAACGCTGTGACATTTCAGTCTGTATATTTAAGAAAGGATCTGGTCGCATTGAAGTCAGGATAGTGAAGGTTCACTAAATTAATCCCTAGGATGGGAGCACTGGCCTACAATGAGAGGCTGAGTAAATGATCCCGATATTGTTTAGTAGAATGAGAGGTAATCACATTGAAATATTTGGAAGGCGCTTGACTAGATGGTGGCTCCTGCTGGTTGTGGGGAGCATGGATTCACGATAAGGATCCTGTCTCAGCAGGTTGTGGATACTCTATTGCTGAATGTATGTGGAAGGCTGCGATAGACCCAGTGTTTGTGTTAATGCCATAAGCTCTGCAATTTTCTCCTTTCAAGCCTCTCCATCTCTCTTCTATTGCTCATTTCTGATGCTGTTTAAAGCCAATCCATTGAACCAACCTGTCCTGATGTTTCTTTCTCGTGGACTTGGCAGTTGAGTTATTTTTGTTGGATTATGTTTCTGGGAAGCACTTTGAGTATTTTGCCACATTGAACGCATTACAGAAAACAAGGGGGTTGCCTGTAGGATTGTATCATGTGAGAATGTTCTCTTGGTATTTTATTGTTGCAAATGCTTCACAGCAATAATTGTACAATGGATCATTTCTACAGACAATTGAATATTGACACGGCTGGATGAGAGACAGTGCTTCAGGAAACAGCCTGCATTGTAAATTGTTACAACCTTCCCTCACCACCCTCCCGCCTCCACACACACACACACACACACACACGTGTAATGTGCTGAAAACCAAACTCGACTATTCCTTGCTCGAAACGTCGAATTTCCTATTCCTGAGATGCTGCCTGACCTGCTGTGCTTTAACCAGCAAGACATTTTCAGCTGTGATCTCCAGCATCTGCAGACCTCATTTTTTACTCGACTATTCCTTAACCCATCCTACATGAGAAACACTGAGGTGGCCTATTTTACTGAACTGTCTAATTGAGGTTAAATAATATGCACACCATGCTTTTCTTCATTAACAAGAAACTGACTGTTTATTATAATCAACATGTCTTAATCAATAACAGAAGGTAGGTAAGTTGCATTGCTAACCTATAACCGAGAGCTTACACTCTTCTTAAAACTCCCATACACATACAAACACAGACAGAGATTCAAAGCACAAAATTTGGGAGGTGGGAAGGACAATAAATATCAGAAGTGCAGTTCCGGCACCAGTCCAGATCACAGACATTAATGAGTTACTTCCTTTCAAATCCTTCCTGTCTTCGTTAATGATGCAAACTATGCCAATTCTCAGTGTTTTACTGAAGATTAAACCCTTCAGTACTTTTCAAGATCTTTCTTCCCATTTGCCTTTCAACAGGGGATTGGCCGAGAGAGGAGCTCACAGGGGATTGGCCGAGAGAGGAGCTCACAGGGGATTGGCAGTTCACCGCCACTCCCTCACCACCAGACGCCTGGAGGAAGAACACCTCATCTTCTGCCTCAGAACACTTCAACCCTAGGGCGTCAATGTGGACTTCAACAGTTTCCTCATTTCCACTTTCCCCACCTCAACCTAGTTCCAAACTTCCAGCTCAGCACTGTCCCCATGATTTGTCCTACCTGCCTATCTTCTTTTCCACCTATCCACTCCACCCTCCTCCCTGACCTATCTCCTTCATCCCCTCCCCCACTCACCTATTGTACTCCATGCTACACCCCCACTTTCTCCACACCCCCACCCTCCTCTAGCTTATCTCTCCATGCTTCAGCCTCTCAGTCTTTATTCCTGATGAAGGACTTATGACTGAAATGTTGATTTTGCTGCTCCTTGGATGCTGCCTGAACTGCTGTGCTCTTCCAACACCACTAATCCCAAATCTGGTTTCCAGCATCTGCAGTCATTGTTTTTACCGAGAGAGAGGAGCTCACAGGGAAAGGTGAGGGAGAGTAGCTAGCTCCCACTGGAGCAAGTGATTTGAGCTAGCTGACGGAAAGGAATGGTAAGGCCAGCTTAACCATTTTGGTTGCCTCAGCTACATCGCTTTAAAGTCTGTCACATTCACCATTTTGAATTCCAGGTAGATAAAGATGAACTTTCATTCTGGACTTCTCATTTTTCTCAGTTACTACAGCTATTTCAAAAGGAAAAGAGTCTGTGTATTAGTTGGTTTTGAGAGTGTGGAAATGGGGAGTTGGAAGTAGATAATAAGAAAAAAAGCAGATGAAATGAACAAATGCTTTGCTTTATTCTTCACTGTCGAGGATAAAAATACCTTCCGGTGATGGCTCAAAATCGGGAGGTGGAAGGGAGAGAGGAACTTGGCAAAATTACAATAATAAATGCTGTCTTCTGAGCAAACTGTTGGAGTTATGGGCTGCCAAGTCTCTGGGTCCAGATGAACTTCATCATTGGGTTTTACAAGAGGTTGCTGAAGAGGGAGAGATGCATTGGGGTTAATTTTGCAAAATTCCTGCATTCAGAAATATTCCATCAGACAGCAATAAAGTGAAAAGTACTCGATATTGAAATAAGCAAATATAGTTTTGTTCAAGAAGGGAGGGAGGCAGAAAACTGTGTGCCAGTTAGTTAGACGTGTGTCAGGAGTAAAGTGTGAGAATCAATCACTGAAGAGATTCCAGCTGCACACATAGACAAACCTAAAGGAGTTTGGAAAAGCTAAATCAAGGGTTATTGAGGGATAAACATAGAAACAGAGGAGATAGGAGCAGGAGGTGGCCATTCAGCCATTCAAGCCTGCTTCACCATTCATCACAATCATGGCTGATCGTCCAACTCAATAGCCTAATCCTGCTTTCTCTATATACCCTTTGATCTCATTCATCCTAAGTGCCATATGTAGTTTCCATTTGAGTACATTCAATGTTTTGGCATCAACACACTTTTTGTGGTAATGAATTCCACAGGCTCACCACTCTTTAGGTGAAGAAATGTCCCCTTATCTCCATCCAAAACGGTCCACCGCGGATCCTCAGAGTGTTACCCCTGGTTCTGGATACAATCTCTGTCAGAAATATCCTCCCTAAATCTACCCTGAGTGAAAAGTTGCTGAGAATTTACAGGAAACAGCAGAAGTGAAATCAGAGTTAAAAGAGAGAGATGAATTGGGAGAAAATAGGTCAAAAGAGAGAGAATAAAACGAGTTGGTAACAGTGTTACAGGAGGGAGATATTGACGGTGAGGGTGATAAAGGAACAGCAAGCTCAGAGAGAAGCAGAAAAGGGTGGGGCTGGGATAATATTTCCACAGAGCTCCTCCCACTGGGTCTGTAAGATGGCTGGCAGAAGACAAACCTTTGAATGATTTACTTCCTGAATCTGAGAGCTCCTGGCTCAGTCATTCCATGCTCAGTGAAGGATGGTCACATGATTGGGAAGGACAGCTCCTGATGTCCTGCTCAAACCTGAGTGAAAGACGGGCAGAAACCTTGTGTCTAACAGCTGCTTCTCACTGTCCTTTAGATGGCGCCACACACTCAACTCCCCACATCAAATAAAAAGGAGACAAAGACAATTTCTGATTGGCTAGAAGAGAAGCTGATCCCTTGACATTTTCTTGATGGCATTGTCACTCTCTGAAGACAGGTGTTCACAGAATCAGCCACTGTCTCCCCTGAGTTCACTCATCACAAGATATTTATGCTCCGAGCTGATGGGAGTGTGAGTTGTGATGCGGGTAAAAGTAAGAGGGTGCTGCATTGGGGTAGCACCCTATTGCTGTACTGCCACCATCAAAGATTCCCAATGACCGGGTTTCAGACTAGCTACCATCACCATGGAGACATGGAGACAGTCATCAATTTGTACAATGAAGGTAACATTGAGAAAAAGATTTAAATGCTATCATCAAATGGTGGGACAGACTCTATGGGCTGAATGGCCTAATTCTGCTCCAATATCTTGTGGTCTCATGACCCGCTGCCATTTTCCAGACTGTGAGGCAACTCCTGACCATGTTGTGAGCACCCACCAGCTTCAGGGGGATGGCTTCCTTGTGGTAACTTTGGTTGGGGAAAGAGGGAGGGTATCAGTGCTGGAAGTGCCATCGTCAAACAGGAAAGGTCTCCAAATAGCCCTCACAGAGGTGTTCCTGCTCCGTCCCATGGAGCTCCGACCCCTCCTTAACCTCCTCAAGTCAAATGTTGTCTTAATTGTCTGAAGGATGCTCGATTTGAGATACCCTCAGGGTCTGCCCCCTCCTCTCCCTCGGACCCTGCTGTGGTGTCAGAGCCATCAGTCCCTGGTCCATTGGGTAGAAGCAGGAAGCCATTAGCCCCATTTTGGGGATGAAGAGCTTGCCGGAGGCTAATGAAGAGGCAGCCTGTGGTAAACCCAGCAGCCCCAGGGTCACTGCAGCAAGGCCGGGTTTTGAATTCACTCTTTGACCTGACACTGAGGGTCAGTGTAAAACATACACCACCGTCTCCAAGCACAGACACTGCATTCCAAAAGGGGGGAAATAATCACAGAAGGAAAGGGAGACAGGAAAGGAGAAGGAGGGGAGAGAACATTTAGTGTTCGCCATGAGAGAGTTTACCACAAAAAGGCAGAAGTGAGTGAACACGATACCAAGAATTGAAAGAAGTCACCAAGTGAATATCACAAGAAATGAAGAAGACATTTATGTTTGTATTTTGCATTCTCAAACCAATCAGGAGAGTGACTGAGCCTGATCTGTACATCCACAAATGGCCACAAGAGGGCACTAAGAACATAAGAGCTGGGAGCAGGAGTAGACAATGCAGCCCCTGGAGCCTGCTCCGCCATTTAATACCATCATGGCTGCTCTCATCTCAGACTCAACTACACTTTCCTGATCACTCCCTGTAACCCTTCACCCCATTAGCAATTCAAAATGTGACTGTCTCCTCCTTAAATCAGTGTCCAGCCGTGCAGAGTGAATTTCACAGATACACGACCCTTTGAGAGGAGTAATTTATCATTATCTCTGATTTAAATCTGCTACCCCTTATCCAAAACCTCTTGTTCTCAATTTCCCCACATGGTGAAAGGTCTACACCTGCTTTATTAATCCTCTTTAGGATCTTATCTACAACAATTAGATCTCGTCTCATTCTTCGAACCTCCACAGCATGTCGGTGTAAATTGCTCAATCTGTCTTCAGAAGACAAGCCCTCTTATCTTTGGAACCAATCTGGTTAAACTCCTCTGAACTGCCTCCATTACAACTATGTCCCTCCTCAAGTAAAAGCACCACAACGTACACAATACTCCAGGTGCAGACTCATTAATTCCTTGTACAGTTGCAGCAACACATCACTACTTCTTTGCACTATACATTAAGCAATAAATGCCAAAATTCCATTGGTCTTTCATATTACCTGCTGGACAGCATATTAGCTCCTTGAGATTTATGCACAAAGACACCCAGATCCCTCTGCACTGAAGCACTCTCAAGTTTCTTTCCATTTCGATAATCGGCTAACTTTCTATTCTTCTCCCCAAATTGGTTCACCTCACACTTACCCACGTTAAACAGCATCTGCCAAATGTTGCCCCATTCACCAAACCTTTTCAGATCCATTTATACATTTCTTATTTATTTCTTTCAGCTTACTTTCCCAGTTATTTTAGTGTCATCTGTAAATTTGGATAAAATACTTTCTATCTCAACATCCGAGTCATTGATATGAATAGTACAGAGTTGGAGTCTGAGGACTGAATCCTGGGGCATCTCATTCCTTCTGTTCTGCCAACCAGAAAAAGAAACATTTATCTGGAGTCTCAGCTTTCTGTTGGTTAGCCAATCTTCTGTGTCAGTGAATAAATTACCCCTAACCCCATGTGATCTTACTTTGCGTGATAACCTTTTCTGTGGCACTGCTTTCTGGAAGTCCAGGTATCTACAGCGTCCCCATTCTCCACTTTGCTTGTTACATTTTCAAAGAACTCGAGCAAATTAGTCAAAGTTGGTTTACTCTTCATAAAACCATGCTGACTGGAATAGATTTATTTCAACTTTCCAAATGTCCTGTTATTACTTCCTTTATAATGGATTCTAACAATTACCCAACAGCATATATTAAACTAACTGGTCCATACTTTCCTGCTTTCTGCCTCCCTCCTGTTTTGAATAAGGGCGCTCCAATAGCATTTTCCAATCCACTGAAACCTTCCCTGTATCCAGGGAGTTTTGAAAAGTTATACCCAGTGGATCCACGATCTCTGCTTTCACTTCCTATAAGACCTGAGCAGGACCCCCTCAGGCCCTGGGGAATTGTCTGTTTTCAATCCCAATATTTTGCTTAGTCCTGTTTCCCTCGTGATGGTGATTGTTCTCAGTTCCTCCCTGTTACTCATTCCCCGCATTCCCTATTACTATTGAAATGGCACTAGTGTCCTCCACATGGAATGTGAAGCAAAATATGAATTTAGTGTCTCTGCCATTTCTCTTTTCCCCAGGATTAACTCCCCAGCCTCACCCTCCAAGGGACCAACAATCATGTGAGATGTTCTCTTCCCTTTTCTCTGCTGATAGAGGATTTTGCTGTATTTTTAATAGATTGCACTTATTTTCTTTCATAATTGCTAATGAGTAACCCTTTGTTGATCTTTAAAAGTTTACTGACCCTGACTTCATGAAAAACGTTGCATTATGTTCAACATTCCATTCAACACACAGCGCTCTTTTATTTATTCACAACTCTAACTGAACCATGGGATTTCCGTTTCTAAGAGAATAATATCTTTCTTGAATTCAAACTTTCTGAATTAGGGGGGAGTTCCTTGGCCCAGTTGAGCCTGATTCTGAGACGGTTTCTCCAACAAGGACTGACTTGGCCTTGACTGTCTCCTGAAACTTCCATTTCATCAGATGGGACTGTCTGACTGACTCCAATCTGCTCCAGGCTCTGGGCAACTTGCTTTTGGAGTAACTATGATCCCAACAATCCAATTCAACACATTAATTTGGTTTTGCTCAACTTTCTTTTATTTGTGAACTTATGGAAGGCAAATATGGTCTATTTACAGAAACCTAACACTTCCATGCTAATATGAGTTGACCAAATATCTATGAAAACCACATATTTTCATTATCCTTCCTGGTAGCCACTTCAATCTCCTGTCCATCATTCTCCCCCTGTCATCACTGTCTCTCTGATGTCCTGTTTTGTTGACTGACTGTGTAACTATGGGTACAGCAATCAAAATCTTATTTGAGACTGTCAAGTAAACAATACAGCTGGCCTTCTGGAAATAGATGTATGAAGAACATGATGATAAATTTAAACATTTGCCAGTTGGTGACTCAATAACAGCTGACATTTCTTTCAATAACAGCAAAACACTGCAGATGCTGAAAATCTGAAACAAACACAGAATGCTGGAGAGACTCAGCAGGTCTGGCTGCTTCTGGGGAGAGAGACACAGAGTTAAAATTTCAAGTCAGGTTTAGCTGTTCAGAACTGATGTCGTAGTAACACCACATCGTTGTACCTCTGCTTTTATTAACTACTGTTGTCAGAGAGAACAGATTCAACTGAGAAGATTTGGTCGCATCTGTGATGAGAAAAACTAATTTAATGTTTGAAATCTGATATGATACTTCTTCAGAATGGAAAGTAGCTGGAAATACTGACAGAATGGAAGGAGGAGAGAGCAGAACAGATTGTCTTTGTCTTTTGCTCTGGACCTCTGCACAGTGATCATAGCGGTAAAGGAGTGATAGAGATGTAAAACAGGTGTTAATATACATCATGAAAAAGAGAAAATGAGTCCTCTGTGTTGAGAGCAAGCCAACGAGCTATAGCTCGGGGATGTGAGAAGAATAGAGTACAAAGGAAGATTGGAGAACTCTGTATGGAGTCCTAGAGGCTGTAAACTGCCTTAGCGGAAAATAAGATGTTGATCCTCCAACTTGCAATGAGCTTCATTTGAACCGGGAGCAGGCTACGGACAGAAATGTCAGTGTGGGAGCAAGGTCATTTCCTGAAATGGCAAGCAACTGGAAGCTTGGGGTCATTCGTATAAACAGAGGGGAGATTCTGCAAAGCAGGCACTCAGTCTGTGCTCGGTCTCACCAATACACAAGAGGCTGCATTGTGAGTGACAGTATTACCTGCAGGGTTTGGTATTTGAACTCTCCAGTGTCCTCACTGCGTAACTGAGTCCTTGATCCAATCTGCTAACTTGCAGCAATCTCTAACGGCTTATGACTGCAACGCTGCTGAAGTTTACACAAACTGACAGCAGTTTGTATTTTGGCTTGTCCGAGGTGAACAAACTCTCGAGTGTTTTGGATGTTTCAGGCCCTTGCTCTATTAAAAACATTGTTCTTCTCCACCTCCACCCAACCTGATTCACATCTGGGTTATCAGGATTTCTATTAGCAGTGAATCACATCTGGATCAAGTCCACGTTCTCAACAAATGATTCTCTGTCATGACTGTACTCTCTTAGCCATCCCATAATACCTGCTGATGCAGCCATCTTGTCAGGTCAATCCTCCAACATTCACAAACAACCTTTCTCTTAAGGTTTCAGTTTACTTTGAAACATGCACTTTGTTTTTTATGGAACTTTTTCCCAATCCAGGTTTGTCTGGGGAATCCTCGATCCCACCTCGTCACCAGACAGTGATCTTTGTGTGGAACCTGCAGACACATGGAGATCAAATGTCCATCTGACCCGGTTTATTCCAATTTGCTGATGTACATCCACAAATGGCCACAAGCGGGTGCTTTTACAGAAACAAACACAAGTTGTGCTGAGAGGAGGAATGTGACCAGAGTCACACTGAGAGTTTCAGGGGATGAGTTGGGAGAGGGGGGCAGTACAGAGAACAGGGGATTGTAATTGTGGTGAACACAGTGAGGAAATAAAATGTCTGCAGAGTGAGACAGAGCAGGGGGATCTCAGGTTGGCAAGCTGGGAGTAGAGAGTGACTGGCAGCTGTCTGAGCTGGGACTTGCTCTGAGATAGCTGTAACGTCACATTGGGATGGTCACTCTGCCATGTAAAGGCAGCTGAAGGTATGACACTTCAACCAGGTACAGAGGTACCACCTCCATCCAAACCTCCGTCCAGTATTGCACTTGAAGTTCAATCTTTGTTCTCAAAAAATACTGCCTGGCTTTTTGATTCGACTTAATATCGACACATGTACCTCAGTACAGTGAAACGTTTTCTGTTGCACGCAATCCAGACAGATCATACCAGACAATGTGCATTACGGTAATAGAACAGAGCCAAGAACACAATGTTACAGCTGCAGAGAATGTGCACAAAGAGCGAGATCAACATTAAATGTAAAATTTGAGAAGTCCACTCAAAACTGTAATAACAGCGGGGAAGAAGCTGTTCTTGAATCTGTTGGTGCGTGTGTTTCAGCTTTTGTACCTTCCACCTAACAAAAGAGATTGGAGGAGTTTATAACCAGGGTGTGGGGGAGGGGTCTTTGATGATGTTGGTTGGAGGAGATTATAACTGGGGTGTTGGGGGAGGGGTCTTTGATGATGTAGCTGTCTTCCCGAGGCAGTGAGAAGTATAGATGGAGTCAGCGGATGGAAGGTTGGTTTGTGTGATGGACTGGGCTGTGTTCACAACTCCCTGTCGTTTCTTACAGTCCTGGACAGTCCAGTTGCCATCCCAAGCTGTGATGTGTCTGGATAGAAGGCTTTCTATGGTGCATCTATAAAAGTTGTTGAGCCTTTATGGACATACTGAATTTCCTCAGCCTCCTGAGGAAGTGGAGGTGTTGTTGTGCTGTACTTCACTTCACTGATGACTCCATCTTCATTGGATGTTTTGTTAAAGTCTCCTGCCTGAACAAAGATTGGTGCATCAACATGTTCTGTCCCTTTGGCGCTGTAATACTTTACTGAATCAAATGTTTTCAATCTTTCTTTTCCTTTCCTTATCTTTCCTCAATGCCTTACACCCAGAATGACTGAACATCCTTACTCCCAGTTTTCCAGCCAGGGCTCAATTATTTCCATGACATCGCAGTCTCATGTGGCTGTTTCTCCCCACAGCTCACCAATATTCTTTACATATAAACACTCCAGAGCTCACCAGGATTGCTTCACATTTTCTCTGATCCGAATTCATTTTGTGTGATTTCTAACCCTGTCTGTCCCAGGCTGCTCTGTACCTTGCTTCTCCTTTACTTTTTGTGAGGATTACATTCTCATCCCCAGCCATGTGTTAAAATAGTTTAAGCCCTTCCCCACAGCACCAGGTAACCATTCCATCAGGATATGGATAACCAGAACCTTCATCCATCTTGAACAGGTCCTTACAGTCACTGAACTGGACCAGGAAGTTGAAGCTCTCCCTCTTGCACTATCTTTCCAGCGACATTTTGTCACCTCATACGGTTCCATTTTCACTGTTATTAATGCAGGGCAATGGGAATAATTCAAAATGTTCAATCTTTGAAGCTTTTGTAACTTTCTCTCCCTCTCAATCCTTAAACTCCTATTGGAGAATCTCATCCTCATCATCCCGAAGTTATTGGTTCCACCATGGACCTTCTGCCTCTTCCTCTCTGACCCCTCCCCCCAGCAGAAAGTTCTCCATTCTCTGCATGATGTCTCTTCCCCTGGTACTGGGTCGGCAGTATATCATTCCGCACTGACCTTACCAGGAGTACAATTGCTTGTTAGTCCTTTTGACGAACCGATCCAGAATTTGTCTTGTGCTCCTTCAGTTCAGAGTGTAGGGCTCTGCCTCCAGGTACTAGGTTTGGGACTGTACTCTTATAATGTACCATCACCCTTACCAATACTCACAGAGTCATAGAGTCATACCTCATGGAAACAGACCCTTCAGTCCAACCCATCCGTGCCAACCAATTTACCCAAACTACACTCGCCCCACTTTGCTGCATTTGGCCCATATCCCTCTAAACCTTTCCTATTTTGTTCTATTACTTTCAATTATCTGTGTACATATACACCCAGCTCCCTCTGCTCCTGCAGCCACTTTAGAATTATACCCCTGATTTTACATTGCCTTTCAATGTTCTTTCATCCAGAATTTATTGAGCAAGTGATTTATAGTATTGATCAAAGGGAACCAGTAGATGGAAAATAATGGATTTCCAAAAGACATTAAATAAGGTGCCATTGAAAAGATTAATAAACAATTTAAAGGCTAATGGAGTCTGGGGGATATTCAGAACAGACAGAGACTTGAGTAATAGACAGGAATCACAGATGGAGCTTGAATATTCCGATTGGCAGGAGTTGGATAACAATTTGACAGCAATATTCCCAGAGGGTTCCAGCCTTTTGCCCCTATTAGAGGGAACACCCAGTTGTTGTTGTGACCTGCTCTCCCTGCCTGCCCTGAATGAATCCAGCTTCCTTTCAACGTGAGCTCAAGCAACTGGAGGCTTTTCCTGTAAACCCAGGGCCCCTTGGATTCAGAAACATCCTGAAGGTCTCTCACATAGTGCCGCAGGTTCAGGCTACAGCTTGGAGCTGGGCCTGCCATCCAACTGAAGTGGAAACTCTCTCTCGGGATAAATATGACAAAGCTGGTTAATGAGGATTGAGATCCTGGAATGTTCATTCTGTGACTGTCTGCCTCCCTCGAGCTGATTGTGGAGAATCTCTCCTCCTCACCAGCACATTCCAATCATCATCAAATTCTCCATTTCCACTCTGATTAGAACTCACCCAATTCTGTAAAATTGTAGAGCTTGGAAATAATGATGTCGTAGACAGTCTTTGAGGGTCAAACATGTTACGAGTGTTGAACCAACTACAAGCTCACAGCATTTCCCATCGAATCAAGCAGCAGCTTCCAGCTTACTGCCTGTTAATGTTCAATCCCTGACATCGCAGTTTCTCTCCCAAACAACCTGTTCACAGATGGTATGGCACATCCTCTGGGGCAAAGTAGGACCTGAACCTGGGCATCCTTGTTCAGAGGTAGGGACACTACCACTGTACCGCAACAACTCTGCAGTTTCTTTTCGAGGAACAACTGTCAGATTGGTTCCAATCTGATTTTCACTTATCTGGTATTAACCAGTGAATTCCAAGTACAGCAAACATTGTTTTAACTATCTGTTTCAATAAACGGCAAAAACTATATACCTCAAATATCACAAAGCTTACTCTATTATTCTGTTCAATGATTATACTTTTTAAACCACAATGTGAAACCTCAATGTTTACCTGAATGTAAATATACTTAACTGTTCAATGGAATTGCCACATGAAATAATGCAGCTGATTCAATTTTGAGTCAATTTCTCCTCAAATACGGCGACCTCCCATGGTGCCCGAGTCGTTAGTTGAAGGTGTGGGTGAGAAGGCTCCCTGTCGGTAAGGTTTATTGCAGACAAAGTTGCATTCTTATTGACGTTGTTCATGGTGTAAATAAAGGATAACAATGATGTATATATCCCCTGCATGACATTTCTATTACAAAGGGTGTGTCTGTGCATTGATTATGGGGACCTCTTGATTATCCAGAATATTTGATCAATTGGCACACTCCTGGTCCCCGAGCTGCTGGTTAATAAAAAGTTCACTGTATCACCGAATTACCAGTCTCCACTGGAGAGGGGAGGCATTGCTGCTCCAAGGAGTAGTGGGAGTCATTTGATTCCTGAAGCTGGGCCCTCAGTTTTACAGCATTTTCAGCAACCTTTTAAAAATTCTGTAGTGAAATCAGGTTTAAAATATTTAATTCGACTGATGTGGTTCTGCTGCCAGAAAGGTGTTGATCTGTTATGCTAATGCTAACATTATCTCCCATGGCAGACTGGAAGTGGAAATTGAGATATGGAAGAATCCAAGAAATGTTTATGACAGTTAACTACAAAATACCGAGGGGACATTCTTTAGGCACATCAGTGTCTGGGTTAACACTAAACGTTTGATTTATGTGAGGTAGCATCCCTCTTGTTACATGATTCATGAGACCCACACGTAAGATGGAGCATGAGACCTTTATACTCTAAGGTATAAAGAGAACATTATATGACAGTGATTAAATCATAACACATCTCTTAAAGATATACTGACCATGAGAGTTAATACAACATCCACCTTAGTGCAAAGAATTTTTTGTTAAAAAATCCTGAACAGATATAAACAGTTGTACATCGGCATGTGTTATCAATTTGATTATTATGGAAATGGGCAGAATAGAGTTTTTGACACAAACATTTCAAACATGAATATTGAGGTTGACGACACATCCTGACCTGGTAACTGTGTATCCAGTGGATCAGACCAGATTCCCACAAAATATTTTCAGAAGGTAGCCTTGACCTGAATGTTTTCTTTTATTTTTAAGGTAAATGTGAAGTGCTGTGTTCCTGATGCAATGTGACTGGTTAAATCACTCGACATTAAGCAAAACATAATTAATTTGAACACTAGAGTTAAAATACAACCAAAAGAAAGAGGAATTTAGAATAAATTAATTATGGAAAAACATAACCAAATAATAGATACAGTAACTATTACCAATGCATTGTTTCAGGATAGGAACACCCCATATACACAGCCCTTGGCAAAAAGGAAAATTTAGAGACAGATTCAATCCAGGAGGAAGAAAAGCATTGACAAAATTCAGAGAGAGTAACAACTTATAGACATTCCCTGAAGCTCCAAACCTTTGGAGTCCCCAATAGTTTCTGAAGTTACTTAAAAAATGAAACTCAGAAATTTGGATCTGTGAGAGCTGGCCACACCCATTCAGGCTGTGAAAAAAACCCAAGGCTTCCCAGGCTGTTTCCTCAGGTTGTCATCAGTAAGGCCCCTCTGCCTGACAATCTCTCTTCAAAAAAGTACATATTAAAGTGACAACATCCTCATAGCAATCCCATTTTTCAAAAATGAACCATCGTTATAGAAAAATGGCTCCATTTTTAAACCCTTAGTCTTACTCTATTAGTACATTACAATAGATATACATTACATTGACTCTGAGCATGTAAACATTCACCACTACATTCTATTTCAGTCCATTTACCCCGGCCACTGAATGCCTCCATCTTTCTTCATCCAAGTATCAGCAACACGTTGATCGTTGCGTTTTCTAATCCTGACAAGTGTACCATTTTCAAATTGAATGGCTGCAATAATAAGCTCCATCTAAACAGTCTAAAATGTCTGATCATAAATTTCTCCAAAAACCTTAATGTGTTATGATCCATGTATACAATTATCTCAGACACATGAATGGTCATAAAAATGTTGAAATGTTGTAACACCAACATCAAACTCAAGCCTTCCTTCTCAATCGTGGAATATTTCAGTTGTTGGAAATTCAATTTTATGGAAAAATACCCAATAGGTCTTTCTATCTTCTCATGGTCTTCTTGTAAGAATTGAGCACTGGCACCAACATAATTTGCATCAAGAGCCACCTTGAATGGTTTTGTGTAATTAGATGTGGCTAACACTGGGGCAGTGGTTAATACAGCATTTAGGCTGTCAAATGCCTTCTGAGAATCCTCTGTCCACTGAAATTTTCAGGACTTCTTCAGGAAGTCAGTGAGTGAAGCAACCACACTGCTAAAATTCATATGAACTCCAGATAAAACTCATTCAATCCCAGGAATCATAGTACTGCTCTCGACATCAATGGCATGGGAAACTCCCCAACAACCTTTGTTTTCACATTCCCATGGGGCCATCTCTCCATGTCCAATAACATGGCCCAGGAAAGTGATTTGGGCTTTTGCCAATTCACTCTAAGCCAGATTTATCACCAAGACTGTCTCCCGAAGTCAATCGAACAATTGCAACAGATGCTGCAAATAGTCCTTCCCTGTGTGACGAAAAATCACCAGGTCATTGAAGTACACCACACAAGTGGGTATTCCAGAAATAACTTCATTGGGTCATCACTGAAATGTGGCTGGCACATTTTTCATACCAAATGCATGACCTTCAATTGGTATAGTCCATTTGGTGTCACAAAAGCCGAAATTATATTTGCTCTTTCGAATAATGAAACATGACAATATACCCTGAGTAAGTTCAACTTGGAAATTTAAGTTGCTTGTCCCACTTCTCAATACAATCTTCCAAATGTTGAAAAGGCTATGAATCAGACTTTGTAACTGCATTGACTTGATGGTGGTCATTGGGTACCATTTGGTCTTGGCACCATTACAATGGGGGAGCTCCATCGCTGCAACTCACTTTGATTATGTTGTCTCTCAACATGCGTTCAATCTCTTTTTGAACCAGAGCCAACTTTACAAGGTTAATTTTATGAATGGTGCTTAGTTGGAACAGCATTTCCTGTATCTACATTATGCGTAATTAGATTAGTACTTCCCAGTGTTTTGGACCAGGCCAGACCCCTTCAAAGCAATTCAAGAAAGTAGCTCAGGCCCTAACTTTGCTGGTTGTTTTGAGCAGGTATAACATGGATATTCCAGGAGGGATGCGGTCAAATCACGTAGTTTTAAACAAAACAGAAGTTATTTACAAGGTTACCGAATGAAACACAAACAAAAGAGAACAGAATACAGAATAACTCAATGTCTCAGAAAACCCAATAGATTATACCAACTTAATGATACTGATCCGAATACTTGCAGCAATCCCCACAAACACCCCATTGGCACAAAAGGTAAAATCAAACACAGGGTCTAACAGGAGAGAGAGAGAGAGGGCAGCATGGACCACCATCTTCCATGGAGCTGTGTGTTGGACCAGTGGCCTCAACAACTGCCTGACAGCTTTCAGTGAATAGCCAGACTGCGAAACCAAACCAAGTCAGAGAGAAGCTGAGCTGGGAGAACTGGCCACTCCCCTTTCATTGTACAAATTTACTTTTTTTAAAATTAAAAGCTTTTTTCTCCTGAGGCAGTATCTGTTAGTTACATCAAATTAACCCGAAAACCCATTGAAACCAGACTTTTCAGAATCGCTGCTTTTGCAACGTCCCTGAAAAAAAAAGCCAAGGACAGTATGACCTTATTAAAGGGGCTGTTTTGTCACACCTCGCAGCTTAAAAAAAATTGATATCCAAAGATGGCTTCATTTTTAAAACCCCTCAATCTTAACTTGTTCGTACATTACAGCACACATACACATTGCACTGACTTAACCATGCAAATGTGCACTAATACATTCTGTTTCAGTCTGTTTTACACCTACCACCGAATTCCTCCATTTCTCATTCAAGTCTCGACAATGTGTCAGCAATCACATTTTCTCATCCTGCCACATGCACAATTTTCAAACTGAATGGCTGCAACAACAAGCTCCATCTCAATAGCCTGACATTTTTGTCCTTAAATTTCTCCATAAACTTCAATGGGGAATGGTCAGTGTATATGAATGTCTCCGATACATTACTAGTAACATGAACATTGAAATGTTGTAATGCCAACACCAAGCTCAAAGACTCTTCTCCACGGTTGAATATTTCTGCTGATGCAGGATTTAGTTTCCTGAAGAATTAACCAATAGGTTTTTCTATCATCTCATCGTCTTCCAGTAAGAGCACAGCACCGACATCCACATCACTCACATCGATAGCTGCCTTGAATGGTTTTGCATAATTAGGTGTGGCTAACACTGGGGCAGTGGTTAACACAGCTTTCAGGCTGTCAAATGCCTTCTGACAGTCCACTGTCCACTGAAACCTCTTGCTTGTCTTTAGCAATTCAGTGAGAGGAGCAGCCGCACTGCGAAATTTGGTACAAAGTCTGGATAAAATCCACTCAATCCAGGAACCGTAGGGCTGCTCTTTTTATCAACGGTGTGGAAAACTCCCTAATTATCTTTGGTTCTGCATCCGGTGGCACCATTTGTCCATTTCCAATGACATGGCCCATGAAGGTGACTTGGGCTTTGGCAAATTCACTTTTAGCAAGGTTTATCACCAAATCTGCCTCCCAAAGTCGATCAAACATATCTGATAAATGTTGCAATGTCTCTTCCATGTGTCACTAAAAATCACCAGGTCATCAATGTGTATGATACAATTGGGTAATGCAGCAATGACCTTATTGGCTCATGTCTGAGATGTAAAAACAATGACTGCAGATGCTGGAAACCAGATTCTGGATCAGTGGTGCTGGAAGAGCACAGCAGTTCAGGCAGCATCCGAAGTGCTGCCAAATCGACCTATCGGGCAAAAACCTTTCATCAGGAATAAAGGCAGTGAGCCTGAAGTGTGGAGAGATTATCTGACCTCGGATCTTCACTCTCTGTTGTAACCAATAATACAGTCTCCTTTGGTTTCTCTTCCCTATCAAAATGCCTTTGGAGCATATTCACATCACACACTCTGACACATTTCTTTCTATCTGGAGTTCTTATCAAATAGCTCACCTCACTTAATTTCCTCGCAACTTAATAAGGTACACTAAACCTTGTTTTTAAGGATTCACCTATCACTGGAAGTAATACTAACACCTTACCTCCAATTGCAAAATTATGTGTTATTGATGTCTTGTCTGCTTCCTGTTTCATTGTAAGCTGTGATACTTTAAATGCTGTCGAGGCAACTCCCAACTGTATTTAATCATTCCCTAAAATCTGACACATAGCCCAAGTATGTGGTCTCTGAATTCTGACTTGCCCATTTCTCCATAATCAGTTTTAGTGATCCTCACACTTCATCCCCAAACACTAATTCAAATGGGACTGAATTTGGTCAATTCATTTGGTGCATCTCTGATTGCAAAAAGTACAAATGGAATTCCCTTATCCCAACCATCTGGATAGTCTTGACTATAAGCCCTCAATATGGTCTTTAATATCTGATGCCACATTTCCCGTGTTCCCTGTAACTCATGCACACAGTAGATTTGAATTCTTTTATTTCTAAGCTGTCCATAACCTCCTTAGATAATTTTGATGTAAATTTTGACCCTTGATCTGATTGTATGTCTGTTGGTAATCAGTAGCTTGTGAAAATTTGAGGAATTCCTCTCCAATCCTTTTGGCTGTGATATTGTGTAATTGCATGGTCTGTGGAAATCCAGTGGACACATCCATTATTGTTAACAAATACTGATTCCCACTTTTTGTTTGAGGTAGGGGGTCCGACCCAATTAATTTAGATACTTTTAAAGGGTTCTTCAGCTGCAGGAATAGGGATTAAAGGTATGGGTTTCATTATTGCCTATGGTTTTCCAATTACCTGATATATATGACATGTCTGGTAAAACTCAATTACATCCTTGTGCAGTCGAGGTGAGTAAGAACATTTTTGTCTTTTCACTTGAGTTTTTCTCACTCCTAAATGACTCCCAATGGCAGCTCGCACACTATACGCAACACCTCCTTTCTTCAACCTACCAGCAATACAATTTGATGAACTTCTGCCAATTTTTCATCTGCATGAACATGTGATGGTCACCATTTCCTCATTAAGACATCATTTTTAAGATACCAGCAATCAGGGATACATTCAGATTCTTTTCCTGTGTATGCCTTTTGATACAATTGCTTTAAGTTTCATCTTTCTGTTGTATCTCAGTTAATGTTTCTGATCTAAAGATGTCTGCTGTGTAATCTACCTGTTCCTGTTGTGTCTCCACCATTTGATCAAACAGAATCTCTGCTAATTCCACTTCAACCTTCTTATCTGTACTCTTTGACTGCTCCTGTTTCAACTGGTGACTTTGTGACCTCATTACCACACAGCCAGGAAAAATCCCAGGATATGTCCTGCAATAGTTCAGTTGCCTGAATTTCCACTGGCTTTTCAACCACAGTAGGCAGCACTCCTACCTGTGAACCAGCTATATCATTAGCAAGGACAAATTGTCATCCTTGAGCTGAGTTTATCCAGTACTCCAACCATGACTTCCTCACTATTCACTGGACACTCTAACCTCACAACATCATTGGGTGTTTCTTGATTCACCATGAATTCCCATTACTAGTACCTTTTCTGGCAATAGTCCTTCAGAAGTACATTTCTCCTCATCTTTCAACACCAAAGATTGAGAGGATCCTATATCGCCTAATATTGCAACTCCTTTACCTGCTGCTCCTGGTCTATGTGAGTAAATGTTCCGTTCGCAGGTGTATGGTTTGAGAAGACCTGGCACTTCCTCCTTAACCAACCTCCGACCAGCTTGTACATTCTGGTGCAGCTTCCTAGCCTCCACTGTGCTTTCCATTAGCACTCCAAAAAAATTCACTGGCTTATCCTGTTTTCCCATATCTGGCTACCCACTGCTTTTCCTAACCCACCAACACGGTGAATTCATTTGGCCTATTTTATTACAGTGAAAACATCAAAGTTATTTAACTTCACTTTCCCCTTTAAGAATTTCCTCTATACCCTGTGTTAAGTTATCCCTGTGATCTACACCGAGATCTACCTTCCCGCTTCCATGCTAGGATTTCGCTTTTCCCCAATTTCTATCCCTCATGAATTGAAATTGATTGTGGAAGCCAAACTTTGATTTATGGACCAACTCATAATCATCAGCCATTTCAGCTGCTAATCTTGTTGTTTTACCTCTCTGCTCTTGCACATGAATTCTCACTACTTCAGGAACTGACATAGAACATAGAACATAGAACAGAACAGCACAGAACAGGCCCTTCAGCTCACGATGTTGTGCCGACCACTGATCCTCATGTATGCACCCTCAAATTTCTGTGACCATATGCATGTCCAGTAGTCTCTTCAATGTCCCCAATGACCTTGTTTCCACAACTGCTGCTGGCAATGTATTCCATGCTCTCACAACTCTCTGTGTAAGGAACCTGCCTCTGACATCCCATCTATACTTTCCTCCAACCAGCTTTAAACTGTGACCCCTCGTGTTAGTCATTTCTGCCCTAGGAAATAATCTCTGGCTATCGACTCTATCAAGCCTCTCATTAACTTGTATACCTCAATTAGGTCCCCTCTCCTCTTCCTTTTCTCCAATGAAAAAAGTCCAAGCTCAGTCAACCTCTCTTCATAAGATAAGCCCTCCAGTCCAGGCAGCATCCTGGTAAACCTCCTCTCAACCCTCTCCAAAGCATCCACATTTTTCCTATAATAGGGCGACCAGAACTGGATGCAGTATTCCAAGTCTAACCAAAGTTTTATAGAGCTGCAACAAGATCTCACGACTCTTAAACTCAGTCCCACTGTTAATGAAAGCCAAAACACCATATGCTTTCTTAAAAACCCTGTCCACTTGGGTGGCCATTTTCATGGATCTATGTACCTGCACACCAAGATCCCTCTGGTCCTCCACACTGCCAAGAATTCTATCCTTAATCCTGTACTCAGCTTTCAATTTCGACCTTCCAAAATGCATCACTTCGCATTTATCCAGGCTGAACTCCATCTGCCACCTCTCAGCCCATCTCTGCATCCTGTCAATGTCCCGATGCAGTCTACAAAAGCCCTCTATACTGTCAACAACATCTCCAACCTTTGTGTCATCTGCAAACTTGATGACCCATCCTTCAATCCCCTCATCCTAGTCATCAATAAAAATTACAAGCAGTAGAGGCCCAAGAACAGAGCCCTGTGGAACACCACTCACCACAGACTTCCAGGCAGAATATTTTCTTTCTACTACCGCTCGCTGTCTTCTGTTGGCCAGCTAATTCTGTATGCAGACAGCTCAGTTCCCCTGTATCACATTCCTCCTGACCTTCTGAATGAGCCTATCATGGGGAACCTTATCAAATTAGTGGAGAGCAAGGATGCAAATATCTTCGCAAGTGGTGAAGCAATCGCATTTCTTGTTTCCCAAAGCAGCCGAGGACAAATCTGGTCTGGGCCTGGCGACTTGTCATTCTTAATGTTTGACAAAATTTTCAGCACATCTGCTTCCTCTATCTCTATCCATTTCAGCATGCACACCTGCTCTTCAAAGGTTTCATTCACTATAAAATTCGTTTCTTTCATAAAGACAGAAGCAAAAAACTCCTTTAGAGCTTCCCCTACCTCCTCAGACTCCACACACAAATTCCCTACGCCATCCCTGATCGGGTCTACACTTTCTTTGACTATTCTCTTATTCCTCATATCAGTGTAAAATGCCTTTGTGTTTTCCCGAATCCGTTCTGCCAAGCCTTTCTCGTGCCCCCTCCTGGCTCTCCTCAGACCATTTTTGAGCTCCTTCTTCACCTGCCTGTAATCCTCTGGAGCTGAGCTTGACCCTAACTTACTCCACCTTATGTAAGCTACCTTTTTTCCTTTTGACGAGAAGCTCCACCGCTCTTGTCATCCAAGGTTCCTATATCTTACCCCTTCTTGCCTGTCTCAGAGAGACATATTTATTCATCACTTGCAACAACTGTTCCTTAAACAGTCTCCACATGTCTATAGTGCCTTTACCATGGAACAATTGCTCCCAGTCCATGCTTCCTAACTCATGTCTAATCGTACCATAGTTTGCTCTTCCCCAATTAAATATCCTCCCATTTTGCCTCATCCTCTCCTTCTCCATAGCTATGTAGAATGTGAAGCGGTTGTGGTCACTATCACCAAAATGCTCTCCCACCACAAGATCTGACACCTGCCCCCGCTCGTTTCCGAGCACCAAGTCTAGAATGGCCTCTTCCCTCATTGGCCTGTCAACGTACTGAGTTAGGAAACCCTCCTGAACCCACCTTACAAAAACAGCTCCATTCAAATCTTCTGCTCGAAGGAGGTTCCAATCAATATTGGGAAAGTTAAAGTCACCCATTACCACAACCCCACTACGTCCACACTTTTACAAAATCTGCCGACCTATGCTTTCTTTAATCTCCCTGCTGCTATTGGGGGGCCTGTAGTAAACCAAATGATCAGGGTCTGCTCTTTTTTCCCTAATCAACCCATTCAGAGATGTTATTCCATACCTGAGGAGCAGGTGGATCTTGAACCCAGGCCTTCTGGCTCAGAGGTAGGGACATTATCAATATACACAAGGGCCCTGAATTCTACCAGAAGCTGTGGCTGGATTTGAACATGTGCCTCCAGAGAATTAGCTTGGGAGACCAAGCCCGTGGCCACCACTTCCATTAATGAGGCTGGTTTATAATGGGCTCAGGTGATGAGTTCTAGCGAGAGGCCATTACCTGTTACCAAGGGGACTCATACTCAGTGAGCTCCACGGGGAGATTAATTAGTGATTCTCATGTACCTAAAAGAGATTCTCACATCCCTCCATCTCTAATTCTGAGGGACTTCCCCCCTTGCTCCTGCCACAATATGGCTTCCTCTGTTATTTTGTTCCTGGCCCCATTCCTCGTGCTTTCCAAATCTGATCGAGGGGGATATAATAAGTTGGAACATACAGCTGCACAAACAGGATACTCAGTTACCCTATTTTCCAAATATGCAGCCGTCCATGTCAATCCCTGAGTTTCAAAACAGTTCTGTCTCATTTCAGTTCACAATTTTAAAAAGTACTAAATTAATGACAAGGTATTTTTATACCTCAAGAAATCTTCTGATAGTCACAATTAGTGTAAAACATTTCTGTGTGTTTTCTTTAAGTATCTGAGCTCAGCTTGTACCTGTGAGAGTTTCCTGTTCTGAATCACTGACACTGACCGTAGTATTTGCAGCCTGGCCTACTCTTTGTCTTGGCTTGTCATGTGTGTCTTTAAGGATTTTATACTTGATGAACTGAATGGTTTCTGATGCTCTCCTGTGATAAGGGTTTCCTTCCTCTCTCAGGATTTCTCTGTCATTCTTCCTGCGTTCTGCTCCGAGCACATTCTAAATGGCTTGCTCCAAAGTTTCTTCTCCTTTATAATCGAATAAATCTGATCAACACCCATCAATGATTCCAATAAAAATCTTCCCTCTTATGATTTCTGATTTCAAAGTTACATAGTTACAGATTTCCACTAATTTGCAGGGATCATTCACTAAATTATGGATTCCCCTCAATGCTTTACACTACTGTTAAATTCCACTGTTTTGAGAGTTTAATTTGTTTTTAGAGTACGATAATTAAATAGTCAGTTGGTCAGAGAGAATTTGAGTATTGCTGGGAAAATGACACATTTTGTTGCAAGTTTTAATTTAGTTTTGAAGTCATCAGGACAATTCTCATGAATATTAATCCAGTGGGAAATCTAACACGACAGTGTTGGTTGTTCGGCCACAGGGTGGTGTAATTGTTTAGTAAGTGTGTCCCAAAGATGTTCACAGGGGGGTGGGGTTATTGTGGAACGTTTCAGAGAACATCTCTGTTACACACCCATGAAACAAACCCACCGCTCTGTGGCCGACCACTTTAACTCCCCCTCCCCCTCCACCAAGGACATGCACGTCCAGGGCCCCCTCCACCACCAAACCCTTTCCACCCCACACCTGGAGGAAGAATGCCTCATCTTCCGCCTTGGAACCATCCAACCACAAGGGATCAATGTGGATTTCACTAGTTTCCTCATTTCTCCTCCCCTCACCTCATCCCAGATCCAACCTTCCAACTCGGCACCCCCCTCTTGAACTGTCCTACCTGTCCATCTTCCTTCCTACCTCTCCACTTCACTTTCTTCTCTGACCCATCACCTTCATTCCCCACCTTCAGCTACCTTATCTATCGTATTGCCTTCCCCGCCCCCAGCCCCATCCTCCTTCCTTCTATCTCTCAGCCCCCTTGGGTCACAAGCTTCATTCGTGATGAAGGACATATGCTCGAAACATTGATTCTCCTTCTCCTCGGATGCTGCCTGACTGGCTGTGCTTTTCCAGCACAACACTCTTCAACATTTGGTCCCTTGAGCCTAATCTGCCATTGAGTAGGCTCATGGTTGATCTGGCATCCCTCATGTCCACTGTCCTTCCCTGTTCCCATAACCTTTGATTCCTCTAGTGCCCAAGAAGCTATCTCTCTCAGCCTAAAATATACACAAGGACTCTGCCCCAACAGCTCTCTGTGGCAATGAATTTCAAAGACTCACAAATCTCTGAGAGAAGAAATTCTTCTCCATCTCAGGCTTAAATTGACATCCCTTTATTCTGAGGGTATTCCCTCCGGTGCTAGACTCTCCCTTGAGTCTTTCTCAGTGTTAACCCTGTGAAGACTCTTAAGAATCCCATATATTTCACTGAGATCACTTCTCATTCTTTTAAATTCTATTGAGTAGAGTCCCAGCCTGGTTAACCTTGGCTCACACAACAATCCCTTCATGACATGGATCATCCTGGTGAACCTTCATTGATCTGCCTCCAATGAAATCATATCTTGTCTTAAATAAAGGGATCAAACCTGCTCACATCACTCCAGATGTGGTCTCACTAGCACCTTATCCAGTTGCAGAAAGACTTGCCTACTCTTACACTCTAATCCCCTTGAAATAAGGGGAAACATTCCAATAACCTTCCGGATTACCTGCTGTACCTGTGTGCTGGCTTTCTGTGTTTCATACACAATAACCTGAGTTCCCCTTGTGTTGCAATTTTTCACAGTTTTTCTCCATTTAATCGACACTCTGTTCTTTTATTCTTCTCTCCAAGATTCTCCCTTCTCAGGAGCAGCAGAGGCTGAGAGGAGACTTGATACAAGTTGATTAAATTATGAGATGCATAGATAGAGGTGATGGGCAGACTCACTTTCCCAGAGTTTAAATGTCGAAAACTAGGGGGCACGCATTTAAGGTGAGAGGGGAAGGTTCAAAAACGTGGTGGGGGGCACATTTTTTACATTGAGTGTGGTAGAACTCTGGAATGTGTGACCGGGGGTAGTGGCAGATATGACAGGGGAGTTAAGGGGTTTTTAGATAAGTACATCAATATGCAAGGTATGGAGGGATATGGACCAAGGGCAGGCAGAAGGGATTAGTTTAATTTGGCGTTCCTGTGCTGTGCTGTTTTGTTTTCTTCTGTTTTAAAATGAACAACTCCAGATTACACTCCATATACCAATGTTTTGTCCACTTACCTTACTGCTCAATATCTCTCCATAATCAGTACCAGTCTCAAAATATGCTTTTCCACCTATTTCTGTGTCAGTTGCAAATATGGTGATAGTGCATTCTTTTCTCCAAGCCATTAATGCACGTTATTAAAAGTTGCAATCCCAACATTTATCCCTGTGGATCTACGCTGGTCACAGGTCACAAAAGACCCCCTTATCCCAGCTCACCATGACCCAGTTCTCCGTCCATTCCAGTACATGACCTCCAACACTGTGGGCTCTTTACTTCTGACTTAAACATTTGTGAGATAACTTGTTGAATGCCTTTGCGAAATCCAAATCTACAGGTTCCCCTTGATCTAATCTGGTTCAGACTTCTTCAATAAACTCTCATAAATTAATCAGACCCAATTTCCATTTCCTGAAGCCATGTTGACTCTGCTCAATCAGATTATGATTTTCCAAATATGCTGCTATTACTTCCTTCATAATTGGTTCCAATACCTTTCTAACAATAGATATTCGGCTAATTGGCATATAGTTACTTGTTTTGTGCCTTTGTCTCTTTTTGAACAGAGTGTCACATTGGCAGCTTTCCAATCTCTGGTACTTCTCCAGAAACCAAAGGTTTTTGGAAAATTGCAGCCAATGCATTCAGTATCTCTGCAGCTACCTCTTCTAGGATCCGAGGATGTAAACCGTCTGGGCCAGGAGACTTAACTGTCGTTAGTCCCAGACGTTTATCTGAAATGACTTCTCTAGTGATGGTGATTGTACTTAATTCTTCCGTCTGCATTCATCAGTATGAATGGAATGTTCAAAGTATCTTCCACCATCAGAATCTCTGTTTAACTATTCCGTCATTTCCTTGTTCCCTGGACCATCTCTCCAGATTCATTTTCTTTGGCGCCTATGTTCACTTTGACCTCTCTTTTCCCTTTTATGCATTTAAAGAAGCTCTTATTGTCAGTTTTTATATTCCTCATGAGTTTGTCCTCGTAGTTTAATTTCTCTCTTTCGACCTTGGTCATGACGATGGCACCAGTGCTGGTGAGTGTGGTACCTGGCACTATCGGTGGCGTTTGCATTGACGAAATCCAGCAAGGACTCATCGTGGTAAGGGCATCGGTGGAGGTGAGTTGGGGCTGAAGAGTGGAACACGAAACAAGAAAGAGGGTAAAGTTGAGCACTTTTTTCTTTATTTATTTAACTTGACATTTTGATGTTTTGGTCTATGTTTCTGTGTTTTAAGACAGTGCCGACAGTGTGGTGACATGATATAACATTTTCCATTGTATTTTTTAACAAAATGCACGTGACAATAAATATATCAATTCAACATCTTATCAACATCAGTTAAAGCAATTGGACTCTGAATCTGGATTAAAACACAAGTGTTCCCTTTGACTATTGTAGCTTCAGGTAATACCAACAATCTCATAAGTAGATTCTGCCTTTCATGTAAAACATCTTCTGAATGCTATGTCATAATGTTTATAAACTTAGATATGAAACCCAAAGGGTAGAAGTCAGATAAATGTTCAGGTTGAGGATGGAGTGTTGGTTTTACAGGAATGGAATGATTGATGTTTGCTTTAGTTTGCGACAGGGTGGTAATGGCTAGAGATTTAAGGGACAACAGGACAAGCTCTAAAAATTGAGAAGATCAAAGTAAATCTACAGCCCAGGAACAGGCCCTTTGGCCCTCCAAGCCTGAGCCAATCCAAATATACTGTCTAAACCTGTCGGTCAATTCCTAAGCATTTGTATCCCTCTGCTCCCCACCTACTCATGCATCTGTCCTGACGCATCTTAAATGAATCTACCGTGCCTGCCTCTGCCACCTCTGCTGGCAACGCATTCCAAAAACCACCACCCTGTGTGAAGTACTTACTGCGTGTATTCCCCTTAAACTTTCCACCTCTCACCTTAGAAGCATGACCTCTCATTATTGAATCCTTCACCCTGGGAAAAAGCTTGTCTCTATCCACCCTGTCTATACTTTTCATGATTTTGTAAACCTCAATCAGGTCCCCCCCAATCTCCTTTTTTCTCATGAAAACAAACGTAATCTACTCAACCTCTCTTCATAGCTAGCACCTTCCATACCAGGCAACATCCTCATAGACCTTCTTTGCACCCTCTCCAAAATGTCCACATCCTTTTGGTAATGTGGTGACCAGAACTGTACAGTATTCTAAATGCGGCTGAACCAATGTCTTGTACAATGTTGACATGCCTTGCCAGCCCTTATACTCAATCCAATGAAGGCAAACATACTATATGCCTTCTTGACCACTCTAGACACCTGTGCAGCAACCTTCAGGGGTCAATGGACCTGCACTCCCAGATCTCTCTGCCCATCAACTTTTCCCGAGGCTCTTCCATTCATTGTATAATTCGCTCTATAATTCGACTTGCCTAAATGCATCAACCCACATTTGTCTGGATTGAAAGCCCTCCACCACTTTTCCACCCAACTCTCCAGTCTATCTATATCCTCCTGTATTCTCTGACAGTCCCTTATGCTTTTTGCTACTCCATCAATCTTTGTGTCATCTGAAAACTTGCTGATCATCCCAACAGTGCCTTCTTCCAGATCATTTACGTATTTTACAAACAACAGTGGCCCCAATACTGACCCCTGTGGAACACCACTGGTCATATTTTTCCATTTGGAGAAACTCCCTTTGACTACTACTACTGTTAATCAACCAGTTCTTTATCTACTTAGCTAGAACACCCTGCATACCATGTGACTTCACTTTTTCCATTTGTCTAGAATGGGGAACCTAATCAAATACCTTACTAAAGTCCATGTTTATGACATCTACAGCCCTTCCTTCAACGAGCAACTTGGTCACTTCCTCGAAGAACTCTATTAAGTTGGTAAGGCACAATCTCCCCTGCACAAGACCATGTTGCCTATCACTGATAAACTCATTCTTTTCTAAACATAAAAAGGTCCTACCTCTCAGTACCATCTCCAGCAACTTTCCCACCACCGTCAGGCTCACTGGTCTGTAGTTACCCGGAATATCCCTATTACTCTTCTTGTACACGGGGACAACATGAGCAATCTTCCAGTCCTCCGGCACCTCACCTGTATTTAAGGTTTCCACAGGGTCCCAGCAATTTCCTCTCTCGCCTCCCTCAGTAAGCTGGGATAGATCCCATCCTGTCCTCCAGCATACCCAATACATCTTCCCTACTTATGCCAACGTGATCCAGACTAATCAACTTCTATCTCTAATCTCAAGATTCATCATATTCCTCTCCTCAGTGAACACTGATGCAAAGTCATCATTCAGAATCTCATCCATTCTCTCACGTTCAGCATACAGCCTTCCTTCATTATCTTTCAGTAGACCAATCCTTTCTCTAGTTACCCGCTTGCTTCTTATATAAGAATAAAATGCTTTGGGATTTTCTTTAATTCTGCTTGCTAAAGCTATTTCATGACCCCTTTTAGCCCACTTGATTCCTTATTTAAGACTTGTCCTATTTTCCGATATTCCTCCAGGGCCTGTTCAGTTCTTAGCTGCCTAGACCTTATGTACGCTTCCCTTTTCCTCTTGGCCAGTCGTACAATTTCTCCTGTCATCCACGGTTCACGAATCTTGTCCTTTCTATCTTTTGCCTTCAAGAGGACATGTCTATCCTGCACTACCGTTAACCTATTTTTGAAAGCCTCCCACATCTCAAATGAGGACTTCCTTTCAAATAGTTGTGTCCAATCCACATTTCCCAGCTCCTGCATAATTTTGATACATTTAGCCTTAGCCCAGTTTAGTACTCTTCCCTGAGGACCACTCTCTTCTTTATCTACGAGGATTCTAAACCTTACAGAATTGTGGTCACTGTTCCCAAAGACATCCCCCACCGTAACTTCTACCACTTGTCCTGGCTCATTTCCCAGCACTAGGTCCAATATGGCAGCTTCCCTCATTGGGTTATTGACATTCTGCTCTCAGAAACTCTCCTGGATGCTTCGTACAAATTCTACTGCATCCAGACCTCTGACGCTAAGTGTATCCCAGTCAATGTTGGGAAAATTTAAATCTCCCATCACCACTACCCTATTGCTTCTACATCTATTCATAATCTTTAACAATATCAGCTAACAATGGGATTGTTAGGAGATGTTGGCTGGTGAGCAGTTCAGTGAGCAGCAGCAAATTTGACTCTCTGGGCCATTGGAAGGGTGGGAAGCAACAGCATGAATTGATTGGACGGTCTCAGTCTTTGTGACAAAGCAATCTATGTCCTTCCATTTCCTGTTGGGGCTGGGGATGGAGAAAAGAGGGCAGCGTGGTTTGAGAAGATGTGATCAAAGAGGAAGTAAATCAGGTGTTACCTTTGCACTCCAGGATGATTCTGGAAAAATAAGTAGTGTGAACAATTTACAATTCAGCCCATTATTATTTTGCATCATCTAGCCAACTCTGGTGGATAATATAAAATTCTTATTCTTGTAATTTTGCATCCTTTGCCTTACCCAGGCTGATAATATAGTACTTCCAATTGAATTAATAACCTTTCACTTCCAGCTTTCCCATGTCTCTGATTGTTTTGTTGTCCGTTTGATGGCCACGTCCAGGGACTTCATTGCAAGAAATTTCAGCTAATGATCAAGTTGAGTACTTGTGTCATGTACACTGTCAGAAAGGCTGTGATCCAAGGATTTATTTTACTGATGATGATATTAGGTAGACCCCATAAAGATATCCTCATATTTTAAATATAAAAAGGTGACTTTACCAAGGAAAAAACCTAAAGGACAACAATGCAACAATGTTGCACCCTGAACAGAGCAGAGAGCTTGGATTGAGTCACAGTTTGGAGAAATTTCACAGAGACATAATATGGCCTTGTTTGTGAGTGAGATATGCATAATGCATTTCGTTCTCAGTGAGAAAGAATTCGACCTGCTTCTGGAGCTTCAGCACATCATCTTTACCACACAAGGAGGGATTCTGGAGAGGATTGGCTTGGAATCTTTATTCATTCTCTCATGGGATATGGGAGTCACTGGCTGGCCGGCCAGTATTTGTATAGAATGTACAGAATCCCTACAGTATGGAAACAGGCCCTTTGGCCCAAAAAGTCCACACTGACCCTTCATAGAGTAACCCACCCAAACTCATTCCCCATTCCTCTACCTCTGCCCCTGACTAATGTATCTAACCTACACATTCTTGAGTACTATGGGCAATTTAGCATGGTCAATTCACTGAACGTGCACATCATTTATTTCCTGTCCTTAGATGACCTTGAGCAGGTGCTGGTGAGCTGCCTTTTTGAACCACCACAGTTCATGTGCTGTATGTAGACTGACTACATACTTACAGAGGGAATTCCGGGATTTTGACCAAGTGACAGTGAAGGATATATTTCCAAATCAAGATGCTGAGTGGCTTGGCGGGGATCTTGAAGGTTCTGGTTTTCTCATGTATCTGGTGCCCTCTCCTTCTAGATGTGCGTAGTTGTGGGTTTGCAGGGTGTTATCTGGGGATCTTTCGTGAAGTTCTGCAGTGCAGCTTGTAGATAGTACACATTGCTGCTTCTGAGTATCAGTGGTGGAGGGAGTGGATGGTTGCAGTTGTGGTGTTAATCAAGTGGGCTGCTTTGTCCTGAATGGTACCAGGCTTCTTGAGTGTATCTGGAGCTACACTTATCCAGAAAAGTGGAGAGTATTTCATCATACTCCTGACTTGTTGATAGTGGAGTGGCTTTGGAGAGTCAAGATGTGAGTTATTGGCTGCAGTGTTCCTCACCTGTGCCCCATTGTAGCCAGTGTGTTTATGTGGTAAGTCCAGTTGACTTTCTGGTCAATGGAAACCCCAGGATGTTGATAGTGGGGGATTCAGTCATGCTAACTGAATTGAACTCAATTAGTGGGTGGCATGGTGGCACAGTGGTTAGCACTGCTGCCTCACAGCGCCAGAGACCCGGGTTCAATTCCCGACTCAGGCGACTGACTGTGTGGAGTTTGCACATTCTCCCCGTGTCTGCGTGGGTTTCCTCCGAGTGCTCCGGTTTCCTCCCACAGTCCAAAGATTTTCCATTCAGGTGAATTGGCCACACTAAATTGCCCCTAGTGTTAGGTGAAGGGATAAATGTAGGGGAATGGGTGGGTTGCGCTTCGGCGGATCGGTGTGGACTTGTTGGGCCAAAGGGCCTGTTTCCACACTGTAAGTAATCTAATCTAATCTGAATGTCAAGAAATGGTGGTTAGATTGCCTCTTATTGGAGACGGTCGCTGCCGAACATTTGTGTGGTGTGAAGGTTGCTTGTTACTTGTCAGCCCAAGGCTGGGTATTGTCCAGATCTTGGTGCATTTGAATATGGACTGCTTCGGTAACTGACTAGTCACAAATGGTGCTGAACATTGTGCAATAAGCACCGAACATCTTCACTTTTGACCTTATGATGGAGGGAAGGTCATTGATGGAGCAGCTGAAGATGGTTGGGCCAATGACACGACAGTGAAGAACTCCTGTAGCAATGTTCTGGAGCTGAGATGACTGACCTCCAACAACCACGATCATCGTCCAATGTGCAAGTATAACTCCAACCACCAGAGAGTGTGTCCCCTCATACCCATTGCTTTCCCTTTTACATTGGCTGCTTGATGCCTTCCTCACTCAAGTGGAACATTAATATCAAGCGCTGTCACTCTCAGCTTCCCTTGGGAATTGAACTCTTTCCTCCATGTTTGAACCAAGGCTGCAATAAGATCAAGAGCTGAGTGGTCCTGGCAGAATCCAAACTGAATGCCAGTCAGCAGGTTATTGCTGAGTAGGTGCTGCTCTTGACAGCATCATCAAAGACACCTTCATTACTTTTCTGATGATTAAGAATAGACCAATGGAGCGGTAATTGGCTGGGTTGGATTTGTCTGCTTTTGTATCCAGGGTGTGCCTGGTCAATGTTCCGCATAACATTGTAATTGTAATTGTACTGGAAGAGCTTGGCAAGAGTTCTGGAGCACAAGTCTTCAGTATTATGGCTGCAGTGATGTCAGGGCCCATAGCCTTTGCAGTATCCAGTGCCTCCAACTGATTCTAGACATTACCTGGAGTGAATTGAATCGGCTGAAGGCTGGTATCTATGAGGCTGGGAGAAATGGAGGAGGTCAAAATGGATCATCCCCTTGTAACTTCTGCCTGTAGGTTGCTGTGAATGCTTCAGCCTTGTGTTTTACACTGACGTGCTGGGGTCTGCCATCATTGAGGATGGGGATATTTGTGGAGCCCCTCCTCGAGTGAGTTGTTTAATTGTCCACTGCCATTCTTGACTGGATGTGGCAGGACTGCAGAGCTTTGACTGGTCTGTTGCTTGGGGGATACCTTAGCTCTGACTATCACTCACTGCTATTTGACATGCACTTCGTCCTGTTTGATAGCTTCAGAAGGTTGGGCATCTCATTTTGAGGTACACCTGGTGCTGCTCCTGGCCAACCTTCCTGCTCTCTCCATTGAATCAGGATTGATGCCTTGGCTTGATGGTCATGGATGGGAAGGGGATATGCTGGGCCAGGAGGTTACAGACTGTGCTGGAGTACAACTCTGCCGCTGCTGTTCACCCACAGTGCGTCATGGTTGCCCAGTCTTGAGGTCATAGATCTGTTTGAAATCTGTTCCATTCACCACAGTGATAGTGTCACACAACACATTGGAGGGTGTTGTCAATTGGTAGTACTGCTATGGAGAGGCTGTTACCAAATGTTCCACTAACTTTAATAAGCATCAAAAATGAGGTTTTAAGTCCTACAGTTCAAAGTGTATGCAAACCTTAGTTTGGGGGAACTATTAATCTAAATATACTACAGCCCAAGTATTGCAGCATTCAGCTACATGTCAGAGAAAAAAAAAGCAATGTAGTTACTATTATTTTGTCTAAAGTTTAATGTGGGAACTTAGGAAGGTATAACGGTTCTGGGTGATGATAATTATATGATATATTAATTTTGTTAATCTTCATTGTTTAATTTACTTGTAATGTTTATTTATAATAGTTCTAATTCCTTACAAGAATACAATTCTTCTCTCATTGAAATCACCATTTTAATATATTAATATATTCCCACGGATGCATCACCTTTACACCTGCCAAAGACTAAATCTTTCCTTTTCAAATCATGAATCTCTCAATTATTAATATGTAAGTAAACCTCTGAAAAGTAACCACTTCTGAATTAATGTTCTTCCATACAAATAATCTTCGATACACAATTTTTAGATTCAAACTTCTTATATCTGTTGAAATTGTATTGCCTAATATTTGTTAAAATGATGTACAAATGTTTCTGCTCAGGGACCTTGAACTAATTCCACTCCCTCTGAAACCTAATTGAAACACCGGGGAGATGTAGTTGCTTTATATAAAGGGCTGTCATAAATGAAATACATTTGGTGCTTCAGGTCTATTTTCACGCTTGGTGTTGTCTCCACTCTCTAAAAATGGGACTGTCCACAATTGAACAGACAGCTTTCATTTACTATCATTTTATTGCAATGTTTGGAGTTCCTGGTAAGAAAGTTGATTATTTACTTCCGTGTTAACCGATCTTTAACTCACTTCTTGTTCTACTTCTCACTCAGATTGGGAAACCTCAGGTTTTGTCACTTTCAGCTTGAATCCAGTTACAGGTACTCCTTCAATAAACAAAAAAAATGCTGTTTTTATGTAGTTTGAATTCATCAGAAACAGTGTGGACATGCAGTCCCTGAGGAGATTGCATGCTGGTCCATGTTCAGGAGAAACAGATGTTTCCAGACCCATTGTTGCTGATGCTCTTCACTGCTGGGGCTTTTCATTGTCCCATGTTTGTGTCTGTTATTGATTCATTGATTTCTATGATTAGTTCATAACTCAGTGATATCTGTCCCTTGTAAATACCAGGAGGGTGGAATGCAAACTGCAGGGAATGTGCTCTTCACTTTCTTAATTTCTAACTCCTCGGTTCATTCTGAATGTTATCTGGATTGGAAGGGGCATTTTCTTGTTTTTGATCTGACCAGTAATATATCATGTGTATAGACATAGTGTGAAGTTATCAGTCAGGGAAAGCTCAATCGTTTTATGAAGAAGACAAAAGTACAATATTTTGATATGCTATGCTGAAGTAAGGTGTGTGGAGGCCCTTGTGGATCATAAGCAGCAGAATAGACCTGTTGGGAAGAGTTACCTGATTTTTTGCTGTAATTTTCAGATAGTAGTATGTCATTAAGCTGAAAATATTGCTCTTTTTGCTGTAGCTAACGTCCTGACAATTGTCCTCCTGTCTCGAGGAGGCTGTGGTCTCTCCAAAGGGATCACTCTTTACTTGGTGGGTATGACAACAGCTGATCTTCTGGTCATCGTTTTCAATGTGATCATCTATTACATGCTTGGATACTATATACCATTTTCACTTCTGGACTACACTTCCATTTTCAGCATCAACGAGGTTATCAACTATTTAGTTATTGATTACTCAGTCTGGTTGATGGTCGCTTTTACCATAGATCGCTTTGTCCTCATTTGTTGTCAACATTTCAGAGAAAAGTATTGCAGGAAGGAAACTGCAGCTGTGGTGATAGTGACTGTGTGTGTTGTGTTCTCACTCAAAAACATTCCCTTGTATTTTGCATTTGAGCCAATCTATATAATAAACAATGTGGAGTGGGGCGCTCAGTTCAAACCAACCTATTACACCTTGCCAGGATGGATCACTTACGACTGGATTGGTACAATTCTAAACCCATTGTTGCCGTATTTTATCATTTTATTATTCAATGCACTGACTGTCCGACACATTGTGATGGCTAATCGAACCCGCAGAGCACTGGAAGGTCAACGCAACACCCAGAACAGCGACAATCCAGAGATGCAGAGCCGAAGGAAATCCACCATTTTACTCTTTGCCATTTCTGGCACTTTTATTGTGCTGTGGATGCCATATGTTGTGTTTTTCCTCATTTCCAGGATTACAAGAAATCTTTATGAACCAGATCATTATACAGATCCCCTCCTAATCGCAGATTACACTGCAGATATGTTTCAGCTGCTGAGCACCTGTACAAACACATGTGTTTATGCACTGGCCCAGACGAAATTCAGAGAAAGGTTGCGAGATGCCATAATGTATCCATTTTTTGCAATTGTTAACTCTGTGAAGAAACCAAAGCAACACCAACCACAGCAGCTGCACTTTGGCAGCAATCTCCTGAATTGTAATTTGAATTCTTTCCTCAGACTGTGACCTGTCCTGCCTGATCCTCAGCTCAGTGACTGTCCTCTCACTGCTGCTCAAGTACATGGGGAGCTGTTGCCATGTCCGTGATGCTCTTTCAGATGAGCAGATAACCCAGGGTCAGCCTCCCATCTCAGGTGAACAGAATGGACCTCAGAGCATCATTATGGAAAAGAACCAGGGAGCTCTTTCCATTCTCCTGTTTCTACCTGAACCAACATCATCAGAATCAGACTGTGGGACTCTTTATCTTATTGCTGTTTGTGAAGCTCTGTGATGTATTTGTTCGTTGTTGCGATTCCTACATTTCAGCACAATGATTACAATAGTGAGAACACTTCAATATAATTTATTGATTGTGAACTGATTAGGAATGTATTAAGGTCAAGGTACTTTCTATCTAAATGTAAACTCGATCTTTTTAAAAAGAATTCATGATTAAAATTATTGCATTATTTAAAGCCATTTTAATTGTGTGTGATTTGGAAATGCATGTAACCATTACTAATAATTACAAATGTAAAAAAATGTGGTCGTGCAGTCTGTGAAGAATCAAAAACAGTTTGATGTGTCTGTTGAAGGAGAGAGTATTCAGGATGATTACATGTGAGTTTCCATCCTGGTTTTGTGTGGGATGGATCCAAAAGGCTCCTAAGAGTTTAGGGACCAGCCAGGCACAGATAAACAAAAGCTAAGGAAAGACTGGAAGATAGGATGATGTAGAATGGATATGGGTGGAAGTGAGAAGTAAGAAGGAACATGAGACAATGATGGCAATTTGAAAAAGACAATAAACAGAACATTTGAGAATATAATCAACGTATTTTTTGGGGAAAATCAAATTGAAAAGATGGCCACAAGGGAGAATTCACAGGATGTAGTCAGGACAGTTTCCTGGAACAATATGTTGTGGATCAAACCAAGTATCAGCTAGTTTGTTCTGATAATGCATAACGAGGCAGACTTATTCAATGATCCCAGAGTAAGAGGTCCCTGAGGGAATAGTGACCATAACATGGTAAAATTAGCATTCAGTTTGAGAGTAAGAAACTTCGGTCAGAAACAACTGTGCTAAACATTATTAAGGATAACTACATAGGAATGAGAGCTGAGTTTGTTGGTGAGGACTGAGAACGGAATTCTGTAGAAAAGATAGTTGTGGAACAATGACAATCATTTAAGAAAATACCATGGTTAAGGGTATGTTCACTAAGCTGAGAAGTTGATTTGCAAATGTTTCCTCCCCTGTCTAGGTGACATCTTCAGTGCTTTGGAGCCTCCTGAGAAACACTGCGATCCTGTGTTCTGGAATATATTTGGTTCCAGTCCTGCTGCTTCTGGTTTAACGCCTGAAGAAAATACTTCATGGCTCACAGCAAAGACATGTCCCAGTGAGGAAGAAAGATTCTCAGAAGGAGATAACCCAACAGTGATTAACAAAGGAAGGTTTAAGACATTAACAAATTGAAAGAGAAAAACAAAGTGGCAAAAGTTAATGATGTACCAGAGGATTAGGAATGTTTTCAAAATGAACAAAAGATGTTCAAATGAAATAATAAGGCGGGGTACATCAACTGTGAGGGAAAACTAGCCAGGAAGTTTGTAGGGAGTGTGAGCTCAGTATGGTTAAGCAATTAAAAAACACTGTTGGACTTTTCACTTTATTTTTGTACTTAATACCAAGAAGGATTGTAATGTTTAACCTTTAACTTTGTTTCTTTATTTCTTTACTTTCTCCTGAGGATTTTGTCCCAAGATAACTTTGTACCTGAGAAGGTGCAGCAATGGTGACATTGTAAACTTTTCACTTCACTCATGCACTCTGTACTTCAGTATACATGACAATAATTTCTCATTCTAATTCTCATCTGAAATGGGCAATAAGAGCTTCTTTAAATACATAGAAAGGAAGAGAGAGGCCAAAGTGAACATAGGCCCTTGAGAGAACATAGAGAGGAGGGTGTATGTGAGTTAAGTCCTTTAAGTGAGAACCTGTCCAAATGCAATTACTTAGGTGACATGGTTAACAAGAAAATAAAACTAGAAATGAGATAATACAAAAATAAAATGCAAGTTCACTTTAAGAAAACAAGCAATTATTTTAAAAAATATATTAAATTTCTAATTAGTCAGTGTAGGTTCTGTTCAAGATCAAGCAGGTGAAATATACTTGGAGGTTCAGACTAGATGACCTAATGAGTACTTTGTATAAAACTTCACTGAGGAAAAGGCATTTCAATAAACAACAGTATATTGGGCCTGGCAAATGTAATGGGCAGAGTGAAAATTGAAAATTAATATTGAGGAAGCAATGTAAAGGCTGGGTATGATTTATTGATGGCTTGTATCCCAGACTGGTGAAGGATATGGGAAAGGAGTTAGCAAGAGAGATCTGGCCAAAGTCTTCTAAAGGGATATGTCAGAGGATGGGAAAGTGGCAAATGTGGCACCATTTTCCTCCCAAGGAGACACCAAATGAATTGGGAATATTCTAAAAGTTTAATATATGTTTATAAAGGCTACTTGATGATTTTGGAGTGTGGTCATTCTCAGTAAGTTCTGTGTCAATAAAATTGATCTGAAAGCAGGCCCTGCCATGTCTAACTAGAATCATGAGTGGCAGCTTTCAGACATCTTTATGATGCACACAGATAATTTTGAGGGCAATTAATTTAAAAGCTTTGTCGAAAATGCCCATGAAGTTAAATTCAGAATTGGAAGTCAGGCTTCTGAGGCCTATAAGTACATCGGATTGGAAATCAGGGAGAATGCAGCAACATTGTTTTTTGCAAACAATTAGCGCTTTTGCCACTTGTCACAAGTCAGAACTTCACATAAAAATGCAGCAGTTTTCAAAATTGAAATGTAGGTATCACCAAGTCTAATTGGAGAGTTGAATTAGCTGTGCACCTAAACGAGGCCAGATGCCAGTTTTGAAGTGTTCGAGTTTAGTACAACCTGAAAAATCCCAAGGCAGAAGGTTTTGCTCAGATAAAAAAAGCATTTAAAAAGTTAAAAATGCAAAATTGTGTTTTGAGGTGTACATCATTGGGAGACATGAAGGAGAATGGAACTTGTTATTTTAAGTGATGTTTCTTATGCAAATCTTTGTGGTACGTCCTTGAGTGCAGGAGTGTTCATAATTAATCTTGTGGGAAAGGCAGATGAATTTCGCCCCTTAGCTAGTGTCACTAAAATAATGGGAAGAATAGTAGAGAGTACCTTAGAGGCAGAAACTCTCACTCATGATGAGGAGGTGCATAGTATGTCTTTCCTTGCAAAAACAAAGAAAGAAATATTCAGCAGCAAACCCCACTGAGTGTAATATCTATAATCAGTCACTGTGGGATAACGAGGAAATCAACAAAATGTATGAAATCAATGAAGATCGAGCATCAATATTGCAGTTATAAAACAGAGACTGGGGAATGGAGAAATCTCCAAACTGAAATAGGTGGAGAGCAGCAGTCAGCTATCTAATTGTCTTGCAAAGAAAGGAGCAAGCTCTAAGAAACTGCTAGGCCGATTGGAAACAGAACAACTGAGATTTAATGTATGCAAGGAAAAGCAATGAGAATGGAATATGTTGTAACTTTCAAAATTTTGCTTACTTTTATTATTATGTTTTGATGTATTTTAAAAGAAAAAAGGGAATCTGTTATCAGCGAAATGATCTGAAAGGTTGCCTGACATCTAATGGAATAAGGGAATGGAGGTGGACATATTAATTAAGGGTTAATTGGGTGGGAATGGTAGCATAAATTTTGGGAGCTACTTATCAGTGGCATGTGTGGGGTGTACAAAGTTAAAAATCAGACAACACCAGGTTATAGTCCAACAGGTTTAATTGGAAGCACACTAGCTTTCGGAGCGACGCTCCTTCATCAGGTGATAGTGGAGGGCTCAATCCTAACAAAGAATTTGTAGCAAAATTTACAGTGTGATGTAACTGAAATTATACATTGAAAAATTGATTGTCTGTTAAGCCTTTCATCTGTTAGAATACCATGATAGTTTCACTTCTTTCATGTGTAAATCACAAAACCTTTTTTTTAAAAAGTTACATTCTCGGGTTAGCTGTTAACAATGGTGATAGCTAGACAATATGTTGAAGGTGTTAGCCCCCTGTGTTCTCTCTCTATGCACTGATGTTTAGATTGATTCTAATCTAAAAAGTAAGATAATGAAGTTTTACATAAATTCATACTGTTTTTGAGCTCAGAGTTCTACATGAATGCATGCAGTTTTTGAGCAAAGTATAATGTAACCCTGCAAGTACAAATTCACCCCACAAAACATATGTGTGCATGTGGGTCTTTGTCTGTCTGTGTCTGTCTGTCTGTCTGGGTTGGGGGTTGTGAGTGTGAGAAAATAAGCTACAGTGGTTATGTGATGATGGCACAGAACAGTATCACAAATGTTTGATACATTTTGTAAAGAAATTTAATATGTCTTTAGAATGGACAAAAGAAGGGGTACAAAATGGCTCCCAAAAGCCACACAACTTCTCTTCTGGATTCTACTGCAGTCAAATGCAGACAAACAGCCTGTGTAACCTTAAATTTCAATTCCAAAACATCATTCAATCTTTCAAGGATTCCAGAGATGCCCTCAAAAAGCATGAAGCTGCTAACGCTTCTCTGTTATTGAACAGGAGGGAGAACAAACATCACAAGAAATTCCAGTCGCATTGACTTTGATTCATGGAGCAAGGACTCTTCTGAATTAAACCGTGCGGGTATTTTGTTCAATGGCGATAAATCCTCAAGGAAACAGCTATTTCTGAGGAGATTCAAACTGATACTGAGAGAAACAATCTTAAAACACCAACTGCCTCTTAACCAGAAGACAGAAGGTGGATTCCAGGACTGCTGTTCTGAACCAGGTTATTGAGAGTCACAACTTGCACCGCTGTAAACAGGAAACAAAGACTCATATTTTGCTCAGCCCACCCATGGGAGCAACCTTTAGCTATTCAACTACAGAAGCCATCACTGCCATTCCCACTGCTGGGTCTGACTTCAGGCTCCACCTCTTCAGTTTGAAAGTGCATCTTAAACAAGCTGAGCCTCCTACAGTAGTAGGGACAGATCTAACTTTTCATCTTCATGAGTAACTTTTGTATTACTTTGAATCATTGGATCTGCATTTTAGCAAATACCTTTCCTATTTGTTACTGATGTGAGACACACTAATAGTTGTGTAATAAACTACTCGGTGACACAGTGGCTCAGTGGTTAGCACTGCTGCCTCACAGCACCAGGGACCCAGGTTTGATTCCATGCTCGGGGTGACTGTCTGTGTGGAGTTTTCACATTCTCCCTGAGTCTGCATGGGTTTTCTCTGGGTGTTCTGGTTTCCTCCCACTAGCCAAAGATGTGCAAGTTGTGTGAGGTGGCCATGCTAAATTGCCCATAGTGTTTAGGGATGTATCAGTTATGTGCATTAGTCAGGGGTAAACACAGAGTAGGGGAATGGGCCTGGGTGTGTTACTATTCGGAGGATCAGTGTGGACTTGTTAGGCCGAAGGGCCTGTTTCCACACTGTAGGAATTCTATTTCTAACATTTCATCTTGTTTGAAGCTTCATTGTGCTGCTGGTTTTCTTATATTTAAACATTTAACATTACAGCAAGGACAAAGCAACAAGAGCTCAAATCCAGGACGAAGCGAAGTCACCAGGAATATGCAGCTGGGGATCTGCAGGGATATTTTTCTCTACTGGATAGAGGTTAAGTGGGAGCAGGCACTGAATCCCAACAAGTGCTGCTTTTGATGAGTTACAAACACATGCAGTAAGGCAGTCAACACCTGCAGTCAGGAAGGTTAACTCATGTTTTGCGGCTGGAGAATATAATTGAAAAAGTTTATCTTGCCTTTGAGAATCTCAATTTTTAACTTGCCCAATCAAATTTTCTATCCATCATCATTCTCACCTCACCCAGGACTGCATGGTTCTAACTCAGGAGACAAATATAATCTTTTAGTTCATTTCATTTGGTTGTTCACTTCAGCCCTGTACCTTTTTACACTCAGTCTGGTTCCCAATTGAATTATGAACCTGATAATTATAATAATGTTCTTTATTTTAATCTCCATATCTTTAGTCATTCATGGAAAGTTTGACATGGTTGCCTTTTTTCTTCTTTGTAGGAATGTTTTTCTCAGCAATACCCAAAATATCCATTCTTCAAAGGTCTCTGGTTGGGAAGTACTGATTGAATAATTTATCTTCCTAATGTTCAGTTTCAATCCACCAAGGTCAGATCAACCTGAATGAGGATAAAAATGAAGTAAGTCTCCGGAAAGAGTTCAATGTGAATCTCAAGTCAGCTGGTTATTTATGTTACAACTGACTCATAATCATCCTGAAGATATTTGAAGAAAAGAACTGTAAACATCTAAAATCTAAGCCCACAGTTAAATCAGTTCAGTTCACGTTTCCATTTGCCCATTCACTTCCTGTCGAATATTCCGTTATCGAATCTTTATGTCTGAAATCACTGCACAGAGACTGGTATCCATCATCGAGTCACACTATATTTCCACATGAACAATCCCTAACTATCGTACTGCCTGATACAGACTCAGCTACCAGAGAGTCAGTTTCTCTGACCTTCCCCTTCAGGGCTCCCTGATTGGACCAGACTAACAGCTCCAATATTCTATGAGGTCCATCTGACTGACCTCATGACGATCATTAGAATGTCCTCTTCACAACTTACTTTCTTATTTTCGTGTCATTGGCAAACTTAGCAATCATGACTCAGTCCATTTCTCCAAGTTAATCATATAAAGTGTAAAAAGTTCACTCTCCAGCACTGACCTCATGGTTCACCACTTGTCACATCTGCCCAAAGTGGGGAGTGTTGGTTAGCTCGTTTGGCCGGAGAGCTGGTTTGCCAGGTCAAGTGAAGCCAACAGCATGGGTTCAATTCCTGCACCAGCTGCGATTACTGCAAAAGACTCTCTTTCTCAAACTCTTCCCCTCACTGTATGTGTGATAACCCTGAGGTTAAACCACCAGCAGCTGTCTCTGTCTGATCGGAGTGTGTTTCTGTGGTCCAGTAGGACTATGGTGACTGTATCTTTATCTTTCCAACCAGAAAATGACACAGTTATGGTTTTATGATTCTGTCCATACCCAGTATGTTACTCTCTGCTGATTCTTGGCTAAACTGTGTTATACGACATTCGATTATCCGTGCACTTGATTATCCGATCAAAAGTCTCCCCACCCATGGCGTTCAGATAATCGAGGTTCCTCTGTATGGACTGTTCAATCTGATTCCATAATTGGATTGCATTCCACCAACAACTCTGTCTGTGCTAATGCCTGCTCTAGAAACTCATTTGAGGTAATCAGTTGAGGTTGTAAAGTGACTTCTATATATTGGTTGAAGTGACATACATTGATGTAAGGGACCTGAGCTCTCCAAATAAAAAGCATATCTTCAAGGTTTGTGTCCGTGTTTGAACTACCCAGGTGTGTGGAAGCCTCGACCATGAGACCATAAGAACGTCCCAAATTGTCCTGTGCTTTCACCATGGCAACGCTTCAGCCAATCACAGCTAACTTGCCAAGCAATCAGCATTCTTTTATCCTTTTGTAAAAGTTGTTGGGAGCATTTGAAATTTGCCATTTGTTCTAGTGAGTGTATGACAATAAGCTTCAGTGAGATTGTTATCTTCTTAAAATGTCAACATTACACAATTTTAAATCTTGCTATGCAAAAAAGTTGAATTTTCAATATCAATAAATGTAAATATGTGGATAAAACCATATTAATTCGCTGTGTACTTTTCTGAGTAACATTTTTCAATTGGAACAGTTTGTCTTCAATTTATGTACATTCAGAAAACACATATTACTTCATACCTATTACAATGTTTGTGCAAAGCCCTTGAACTGATTCTACTCCCTCAGTGACCTGATTGAATCGTTGATGGATTTAGGTCCTTTATAGAAGGAGCTGTAACAACTGGGGAAAGGCTGCTGTTTCAGGTCTGTCATCATTGTTCTCATTTTGTCTCCTTTCTCCAAAAATGCAACTATCAACAATCGAACAGACAGCTTTCATTTACTACCATTTTCTTGCGATCTTTGGAGTGCCTGGTAAGAAATTGAAGTTGATTGTTCTTTGTCTTTAATTATACTTTAATCCTGCCTTGCTCTTGGTGTGTCTCTCACCATGTAAACCCTCAGTCTTTCCCTCTTCATGCTGAATCCAGGTTGGTCTCCTCCCTAACCAGCACGCTGCTATGGAAAGCATCATACTGTGTGGCTTCAGAGGACAGCTCCTTGTGGCCAACATTACAGATGCATTGAGGCAATGTGTCGTGTTGGGGATACCTAATGCATTTCAGTGAACATCCCCAGCCACAATAGTCAGTTGCCTCCATTGAGTTTTCAGCAGAATCTCTATGATTGTGCCTTGGCATGATGCAGTTACCATCGAACAACACCCCAAACCCCACTTCTCTTCCTCCCTTCCCCTTGTGGGGCTGGAAGTCCCAGCCAGGATCCCACAGATTGCAGTTCTCCTGATGGGTGACCTGTGCCAACGCTGATGTGTGGAATGAATTTCCCATGATGCTTTTGGTAATACAGACCTGAGACATTGCAACGTATGATATTAATGAGATGCAAATACATCCAGATAAGATAGTTGACCCACAGTTGGCAAAGTGATGACCTGTCTTGGGTCAGAAAACCATAAGCCCAGACACACTGGAGCAGAAGCAAGTCATTCAGGCCATCGAGTCTCTCGTCTATTTCATGAGATCATCACTGACCTGAAAATTCTCAACTCCACTAGCCTGCCTTATCCCCATCATCCTTTAGAATCTTATCCTAGTCTTGAATATATTTAACAACACAGCTTCTACAGACTCTGCAGTAAAGAATTCCACAGGTTTGCCTCCCTCTGAAATAAAAAAAACCCTTCTCATCTCCATCTTAAATGGACGTCCCCTTGCTCTGAGCTTATGCCCTCTGGTCTTCGACTCCACCACAAGGGGAAGGAACCACTCCTCACCCTGTTCAGCTCCTGCATGAGCTTATGTTTCACTAAGGTCTCCTCTCATTGGTCTAAACTTCAATGAGTCAAAGTACAAGCCACTCAATCCTTTCTCAGAAGAACTACACCCTCCCCTCCACCACCAAACTCACGACCTGGAATCATCTTAATGAACATTCTCTGGACTACCTCCAATGCCAGTTATTTTTCCTTAGATACAGGTCCCAAAATTGTTCGCTGCACTCCAGCTGTGGTCTGATACATACCTAGAATAGTTTTATTGAAAGCATCTTGGCGTGTCTACTCCATTGTCTTTGAGATGAAGACCAACACTGCATTTGTCTTCCCTATTACTCATTGAACTTGGACACTAGCTTTTTGTGATTCATGAACAAGGGCCTCCAAATCTCTCTGTTTGATCATTTCCTGCTGGCTTTCCCTATTTAAATTATCTTCGGTTCTTATATTGTCAATGCCAAGTGCACAACCTCACATTTTCCCACATTATTGTCCATCTACCATATTTTTTCTTACTTGCTTAACCCATCTGTATCCCTCTGCAGAGTCTTTGTGTAATTCGAATGAACTTGCTGTCCCACCGATTTTGTGTTGTCCTCAAACTTGGCTGCAGCACATCCACCTTCTTCATCCAAGTCATTGATATATATTTTAAATAACTGTGGGCCCAGCACTGATCCACATTGCACTCCACTAGTTACAGGTTGCCCTCTGAAAAATGTCTTCCTTATCCCAACTCTCTGTTATCTATTATTTAGTCAATCCTCTATCAATGCTTCCACAGGCACTTCTCTCATCTATTAGCCTCTTTTTTACAGTTCATTCAGGGGATGTGGGCATCACTTGCTGGACCAGTATTTACTGCCCATCCCCATTTGCCCTTGAAAAGGTGATGATGAGCCACTTTCTTAAACTGCTGCATTCCATTTGCTACACTTAGGCCATTAGGGAGGGAGTTATAGGAATTTTACCCAGCGACAGTGAAGGAACGGTGATATATTTCCAAATCAGGATGGTAAGTTTTTTGGAGGGGACCTTGTAGGTTGTGGTGTTCCCATGTATCTGCTGTCCTTGTCCTTTTAGATGTTAGTGGTCATGGGTTTGGAAGGTGTTGTCTGAGGAACTTTGGAGAAATTCTGCACTTCATCTTCGAGCTGGTGTACATTACTGTGACTGAGTCGATGGTGGGAAAGTGGATGCTTGTGGATGTTGTGCCAATCGAATGGGCTTCTCTGTACTGGATGGTATCCAGCTTCTTGTGTGTTATTGAAGCTGCACTCACCAACACAAGAAGAGAGTATTCCATCACACTCCTCACTTGTGTGTTGTAGATGGTGACCTGGCTTTGGGGAATCAGGAGGTGAATTACGAGCAGGATTCCTCACCTCTGACCTGCGCTTGTAGCCACTGTACTCACATCACTGGTCCAGTTCAGGTTCTGGTCAATGTACACTCCATAACATTGATAGTGGGTTTCAGTGAAGGCAATGCCATTGAATGTCAAGAGCCGATAGTGAGATTCCCTCTTGTTGCAGATGGTGGGAGCCTTATCAAATGCCTTTTCAAACCCAGGTGTATTTCCTCGACTAGCTCCCCTTTACCCCTCCTGCTTCATAACCTCTCGAGATACAATTCCCCTTCATGGAGCCATTCTGACTCTGCTTGATCACATTATTTATCTCAAAATATTCTGCTATTTTCTCCTTTCTAACCCTTTCTCAATGACAGATGCTAATCTAATTGGTCCGTAGTGATTTGATTTTTGTCCTTCCCTTTCTGAGCAAGAGTGTATTATTGGCACTTTTCCAACTCTCTGAGCCTTCTCCCAAATCTAAAGATGCTTGGAAGGTTCCTACCAGAACATCCATAATCTCTGTCGTTACTTCCTTTAAAATCCTACGATGCCATCCATCAGGTGGAGGAGACATATTGACCTTTACCCCCACTAGCTTCCCCCGTACCTTTTCTCCAGTGATAGTAATTACATCATTTTCTCTCTCAATATCCCTCCCTACCATTTTGACTTTTCATTGTTTAGTATTTTGGACTGCTATTGATAGCCTGCACTGATGTTCACTGTTCACTTCCACTGCCATGTCCTGAAACCTCATTATTATTTCCTCAGCTTCATTCCCAGAGGGAATCCTATCCTCACTTTGGACTCACTCATCAGTTTTTCATATTTAACAAAGCTCTCACTGCACATTTTTATATTACTTGCTAGATTGTCATCAGGGATTATTTTCTCCCTCGTTATTATATTTTAGGTATCCCTGTTAGCTTTTAAAGCTTTCTCAATCCTTCCATTTACTACAAATCAACACCATGTAATAAGCCAATCATTTTTTCTTTCAATTTCATACTATCCTAGATTTCCTTGATTAACCATAGTTGGATTATCACCTTTCTCATCCTCTTCTTCCACACTGGGATATATATTTATTGTAAGTCATCACAATATTGCTAAAAGTCTGCCATTGTTCCTTAACTGACAACCTACCCGACACTCCGGAAAATTGGTCAGGTATGTCCTGTACACAAAAAGCAGGTCAAATCCAACCAGGCTATTTACTACCCCATCAGTCTCTTCTCGATCATCAGTAAAGTGATGGAAGGTATCAGCAGTGCCATCAAGCAGCACCCGCTCAGCTGTATACTGCTCAGTGACACATAGTTTGGGTTCTGCCAGGGCTACTCAGCTCCTGACCTCATTACAGCCTTGGTTCAAACATGGACAAAAGAGCTGAATTCCAGAGGGGAGGTGAGAGTGACAGCCCTTGACAACAAGACCACATTTGACTCAATGTGATATCAAGGGGCCTGGGCGAAACTGGAATCAATGGCTGTCAATGGACAGGCTGTCTGCTGGTTGGAGTCATAGCTTGCACATAGGGAGATGGCTGTGGTTATTGGAGGTAATTTATCTCAGTTCCAGGAGTTCCCCAGGGCAGAGTCCTAGGTCCAACCATCTTCAGCTACTTCATCAATGACCTTCCCTCCATCATAAGGTCAGAAGTGGGGATGTTTGCCAATGATTGCACAATATTCAACACCATTCGTGATTCCTTCAATGCTTAAGCAGGCCATGTTCAAATGCAACAAGATCTGTGCAATACCCAGGCTTGAGTTGACAAGTGGCATGTAACATCCATGCCACACAAATGCCAGATTATGACCATCTCCAGAAAGAGACAATCTAATACTGTCAGTTGGCATTCAAAGGTGTTACCAACACTGAAACCACACTATCAACATCCTGGAAGTTAACTTTGACCTAAATCTCAACTGGACTCATCCAGTAAACACAATAGCTACAAGAGCAGGTCACAGGCTCAGAATACTGCAGTGCGTAACTCACAAATAAGTCGGGAGAGTAATGGGATACTCCCCATTTATCTGGATGAAGGCAGCTCCAAGGAGCTTAACACCATTCAGGAAAAAGCAGCCAGCTTGATTGGCACATCCACAAGCACCCACTCCTTCCACCATCGACACTCCTGAGTGGGTACATGGCAGAAATTCATCAAAGCTCCTTAGATGGCACATACCAAATCCACAACCACTTTCATGTTGAAGGACAAGGGCAGCAGATGCATGGGAACACCACCACCTTCAAATTCTCCTGCAAGCCACTCACCATCTTGACTTTGATGTGGATTGTTGTTCCTTTAATGTCACTGTGTCAAAATCGTAGAATTCCCTCCCCCAGGGTATTGTGGGTCTACTTACAGAACACAGACTGCAGTGGTTCAAGATGGCAGCTCATCAACACATTCTCAAAGGCAACTCGGGACTGGCAATAAATTCTGGCCAGCTCGTGACGCCCATGTCCCACAAGTGAATAAAAAATGCATTGTTTCAGACAAGATATTATCCCAGTCAACTCCAGCCAAGCCAGCTTTCATCCCAATAGAATACCCTTATGTAAGGTTAGGACAGTTGTTTCTGACCAACATTTCTCACTGTCAAACTGAAGGCTAAATTCTGCCATCTTGTTGTCATTTTTCTCTCGGACATCTCTGACTCTAAAATCATTCGTTAAACCTACCTCTTTACACATTACTAGATCCAAAATAGCCTGATTCCTGCTTGGATCCATAACAGTTTATTCTAAGAAACTGTCCTTTTAGGAATTTTTCCTCCTGACTATTGTTGTCCCTTGATCATCGTTCTACACGATGATTAATGTCACCTCTGATGAGTGCACTGCCTTTTCTACATGGCCTCATTATCTCATGATCATTCTCTGTCTGATCGAACAGACACTGTTAGGGCCCCGATAGACTCATCCCACCATTGGCTTCTTGTTCTTGTTATTTTTTATCCCTGCCCACATGGATTCTACATCATGTGACTCCCGATCATTTTTAACCATCACGTACTAACTAAACTACCCCATCCCCCTTCACTTCCTGCCTGTCCTTTTGAAAAGTTACACACCCCTGAATATTTTGTCCCCAATCTTTTTTCTCCTTGTAACCATGTCTCCATAATGGCCATAAGACCATACCCAATAACCTCATTTGTGTCTTTACCCATGACTTTAGAGGGATATTGACAAGTTTGTCAAGTGGTTAGGTACCTGGAGATGAAATCCAATGCAGAGAAATGTGATGGAATATGTGTTGGTTGAAGAAACACAGAGAGATAATGCAGGCTCAATGGTACAACATTGAGGAGAGTACAGGAGCAGAGAGACCTCAGGGTACACACGCATAATTCTCTGAAGGTGGTCAGGCAAGTTGAAACAGTTGCTAAATAGCTTTATTTGGGAACCCTTGGGTTTGTAAATGGATCACAGAATATAAAAGCAAGTATGTGATGCTACACCTGTGCAAATCATTGGTCAGATCCCCCCCCCCCCCCCCGAGCATTGTGTTCAGTTGTGGGCACCTTATTTCAGGAAGGATGTTATTGCCATGAAGAGAGTGCAAAGGAGATTTGCTGGAATGATACCAGGATGAAGGGTTTTAATACAAGGAAAGAATAGTCAAATTGGACTTATTCTCTTTGGTGCACAGAAGATGAGAAGGTGACCTTATTGAGTTGTTTAAAATAATGAACTGTTTTGACAGAGTAAAGAAGGATATCATGTTTCCACTAGTTGGTCAATCAGTAAGTAGGGTCACAATTTCATTACTGTCAGCAAGTGAGCTAGGAGTGAGATGAGGAGAAACCCCTTTACTCAGAGAGTTCTTAGGATTTGAAAAATGCTGCCTGGCAGAGTGGTGGAGACAGATTCCACAGGATGTTTCAAAAGAGAGCTGGATATATCTTTGAAAGTGATTAATTTAGAGAGCTACGGAGATGGGGCTGGAGACTGGGACTAGCTTGGTAGCTATGCAAGGAGCTAGTATGGACGCAATGGGTCAAGTGGCCTCCTTCTGTGCTGTAAATTCCATGATTCTGTGATTTGTTTTCCCAGTATGACACGCATTTTAAGTAAAGAATTTTGCCTTTTTAACCAATATTTGCCCTTTGACCTTATTTCCTGTTTTTTTTTAATGCATCTACATTCGGGCCATTCCTGTCTCACTCTGGGTCTCATTATCAAACTGCCACCATCAGGCTCTCAGTAAGTTTACCCATTCCCCCTCCTGAACACTCTGCTCTCTATTTAGTACCGAGTGCTCCCCCCAGCCGTGGTTCATTGATTCTCCAGGAGGTCAGCCCCAGCATGCTTTAAATGAAGCCCTTCTGACTGGAGCAGCTCCTTACTCTGCCAGTGCTAGTGCCAGTGCCCCAGGCTGTCCCGATAGCAGCACCATAGGAGGTTCCAAGGATATGTCTATGGAGCTGAGGTAGAGATGGTCAAGAGCTTTCCCAGGAGTGCCAATCACAAGGAGTGATGATCCTGGTCCATCCATATTGATGCGATTGTCAACAATTCACAACAACACCTCTCTTCCTTAGGGGGATAAAGACATTTGGCATGTTCATAAAGATACTGATTTTTTTTCGATGCAACATAAAAGGATTATATCAGGAAGCCTCACGGCTTGATATGGCAACTGGTCTGCCCAGGACCATAAGAAACTAGAGAGAGTTGTGAACACAGCCCAGTCCATCATACAAGCCAACCTTCCACCCATTATCTCCATCTGCACCTCTTGCTGCCTTAGGAAGGCAGCCAACATCATCAAAGAGTCCTCCCACCCTGGTTATAATCTCTTCCAATGGGCAGAAGATATAAAAACAGAAACACATGATCCAACATCTCAGTGCCCTTATGTGAGAGCTGTGTTCAACAGTGTTGGAACTATAAGGCTGTATTTTGTGAAGATATCACAATTAAAAATGTACAAGGGAAATCAATTGGCTGATAGAAATATATGTGTGTCCAATCCTGGTGAGGCACTTCTTGTTTCGATCAAACATGTCCAAAGGGTCAGATTCATAGGCAGATATCGGAGTATGAGCTGACAGATACTGTCAGATCGACTGTAATTGTCCAGCATTTTGTGTTTCTATTTCAGATCTCCAGAATGCATAGGATTTGTTTTTAATTCAAGTTTAATGGCACTTGGGGGTGAATTTAAGCTATTCCAATTAAATCTGCAGGCAGGACCTGAGCAAGAAGCGTTAAAGCACAGAACAACAAAAGGCTGATGATGGGACAATGGAAAGAATTACTTTGAATCCAGTACAACAAATAGTGACACCATGGAGCTATGAAGAAGGAATAGTACTCTTGAACATAAATTAAAGCTTGAAAACAGTGCAGTAATTGATCCTGTTAGTAAGAACTGGGCATCTCTTAATGGAAGAATAAAGACAAGAAGTATTTTGAACAGGTGGCACAGTGGTTAGCACTGCTGCCTCACAGCGCCAGAGACCTGGGTTCAATTCCTGCCTCATGTGACTCTCTGTATGGAATTTGCACATTCTCCCTGTGCCTTAATGGGTTTCGGCTGGTTGCTCCAGTTTCCTCCCACAATCCAAAACAATGTGCAAGTTATGTGAGTTGGCCATGCTAAATCGCCCGTAGTGTTAGGTGTAGGGGAATGGGTCTGGGTGGGTTGCGCTTCGATGGGTCAGTGTGAACTTGTTGGGCCGAAGGGCCTGTTTCCACACTGTAAGTAATCTAATCCAATCTAAATAAAGTATTTTTTGATTGCTTGAAATCCTCCGAGCAAATATGGAAGATATTATACAAGCACTGAAGTGTTGAATTAAGAAACTTACGTTAAAAATAAGGATGATTCTGCATTTAAACAGGATGAAGTTCATTTAGATGTGTGGCTCGTTGAGATTCTTTTGAAAGACTTGGATATCCAAAGAAAGAAAAAATCCCTGCAGACATCGGAAGAATAAGCTGAACAGGGGAGGGTTCAGAGATGTTGTTAAAGAAAAGTCAGCATGGAGATAACAATATAATGTCTGGTTTTAAAGAGATACAAAGGGAATATCTGATTTTAGAGAGTAAGACCGTTATTACAGAGGCGTTCCTTTTGTTTATAACTTACAGCTGGTGGTACGTGGAAGCAGAGGGTTTGTCGGAAATAAACAATATCCATTCTTGATAAATCTAACCAGACCAAACCAAGTGTACCATTTTCGTAATAAAGGCATGGAAAAGCTGGACACGTAACGAGAAAGGAGATTTGCTGTGCGAGATGATGGAGACTGAAGCCCACCATTTATAAAGTAAACTCCTGTACACAAAAGAATTGAATTTTTAAGACCTCATGCAAGCTGCATGATAAATCCTCACTATCGCATTCAGTGTTGGTACAGGTTTAATATTATGATATTTCCAAATTAAATGTTTAATGATGAAATAAGGCAAAATTAGAAATAAAACTACCTGAACATTTTGTGAATAAAGTGTTAACATTGTTGTATGTCTATAATTGTGTAAAAGATATTCCGATGGTAGTAATTTACCAATTTATAATTTGAAGTTTTTTTTCTTTTTGTTTAAATAGGTAACCTAACAATAGTCCTTCTGTCTCAAGGAGGTTGTGGTCTATCTAAAGGGATCACTCTTTACCTTGTGGGTATGACAACAGCAGACCTCATGGTCATTATTTTTAATGTGATAATCTATTACATACTTTATTACTATATCCCATTTTCACCTCTGGATCAAACAACTCTAGCAAGCATTAATGAGGTTCTCAACTATGTGGCCATTGACTGCTCTGTCTGGTTGACAGTCACTTTCACTGTTGATCGATTTGTCCTTATTTGTTGTCCAAAATTCAGAGACAAATATTGCAGGGCAAAAGTTGCAGCTCTGATGATTGCAATCGTGTGTACTGTGTTCTGCTTCAAGAACATCCCTGTCTATTTTGCCTTTGAACCTCTCTATATAATTGACAATGTGGAATGGGGTGCTGAATTTAAACCAACATATTATACATTCACAGAATGGATAACTTTTGATTGGATTGACACAACTTTAAACCCATTGTTACCATACTTTTTGACTTTACTTCTCAACGGTCCGACTGTCCGAAACATTGTGATGGCTAATGGAACCCGCAGAGCACTGCAAGGTCAACGCAACACCCAGAACAGCGACGATCCAGAGATGCAGAGCCGAAGGAAATCTATCATTTTATTATTTGCCATTTCTGGCACTTTCATCGTGCTGTGGATGCCATATGTTGCATTTTTCCTTATTTCCAGGATTACAGGCAGTCAGTTTGAACCGGACCAATACACAAATCCATTCCTTATCGCAGACTACACTGCAGACATGTTTCAACTGCTGAGCTCCTGTACAAACACATGTATATATGCATTGGCTCAGTCTAAATTCAGAGAAAAATTAAGAAATGCAATAACATATCCATTTCTTACAATTATTAAATATACAAAATAATCATTACATGAAATAAAGAAGCACAGATTCAAATATTTTTACTGCATTCTATCTTAAATTCTGTCCTTGAAGCTTAATATTGAAAGTGACCATGAGGCAGTATTCTTCTCTCTGTGCCTGACGCCATGTTCTTCAATACACAAACACACTCACTGCACTGTCAGAGGTGAAGAGCCAATCAGATAGCTGTTGTGAAGCTGATGGCTTTTGGTATCCACAAACAGTCACAATTCCACAAACCAATCAGCAACCTCCTGCTGGCTGCATCTCACTTTGTACACAGAGCCAGTGTCTCCTCATCGCTTATTCCTCATTGAAAAGCAACAGTGCAAACTCCACTGACAATGAGTTTCAGGAACTCATGTTTTAAAAGTACAGCAATTCATTCTCAGTCTTTTATGGTAAAACAGTCCTCTTGGCATTTTAATCTAAAATTAAAAATTCAGAAATATATAATGTTATTTCTATACAGCAATGGCCAAAGACAAATCCGAGTGGGGTATTAGTCAACAGGTTGCTAGTGACTCAGTGCCCCATTAGAGCACTGTCCACTATCATTGAGGATGGGGATGTTTGTGGAGTCTCTCCCTCTGGTTCTTGTATAATTGAGCGCCTCCATTCCCCACTGGGATTTACATGGCATTTGAAAACAAAGATGATAGTTTTAAAATCAAGACAGTGTTTACCTGGGAACAGTTTTAGGTCAGTTGATAGATGAATCAGACACAGTGCAAGGTAAATATGGGCCGCAATATTTTTGGTGGCTGCAAGATTCTGAAGGGTAGAATGTGGGAGGCCAGCAAGCTGTACATTGGTATAGTTAAGTCAAGAGGTAATGGGAACAAATGAGGTTTTCAGCAAGTGATGAGTCAAATATTACTCTGTTTACAGGAAGCCTGCTTTATTATTAAACAGTAGTCAGAGGGATAGAATCAGAAGCTCAGGAACAGAATTTGCTGCAGGAATCTAAACCAATGCTTCAGTCTCTCCTGGAGCATAACCTCCAAGTAGTGCCATCGGATCTTTTACAACATCTCGGCAAGGTAGAGAGGGCCTTGGAAAAACACCAATGTTTTGTTACTGAAAAGCTGAACCTCAAAAAGTGAAGTATTCCTTCAACTCTGCACTGGACCATCAGTCTTGACATTTCTGCTCAAGCACAGAAACAGAAACTGGAAGCAGGAGTAGACCATTCAATATGACCATACCTTTTCCCGATCTCAATGCCATATTCTTACTTTGCCCCTATACCCCTTAATAATTTTAATACCTGAAATGTTATTAATCTCTTTCTTGGTGATATTCAGTGACTTGGCCTCCACTGCCTCCTGTGGGAGAGAATGACATTGGTTCACCAGCCATTGAGTGAAGAATTGCTTCTTTCTCACAGGGGACTGGAACCCAGAGCCTTGTGATTCAGACCAAGGTAATGCCACTGAGCCACAGGTACATCTTGTTAAGACACTGGGTAAACTCTCCTGCTTCATTTAAACCAGCAACACAGAAAAGATTTACCCTATGCAGTAACCTGTGAAAACTCGAGTGACCAAGAACTACTTAAAGTACAAATTAACAACTTTATTTGTTAAAATGTAACAGAGAATAATTAACTGACAACTATTTACATCCCCTTTCTCGAAGCTATCATTTACTTTTCCTTCTGTAACACTCGTCCAATAAAACTCCCCGAGTAAGATTTACTGAAAAATTCCAATTTCAAAACCAGCCAGCTGTCAAATCTTCTCTTTGCAGATTTGCTCTCCAGATCAGTGTCTATGTTTTTCTCTGTGCAAACTCCTTCTCTAGACAGGTCCCTCTCAGAGAGTCCTGACTAGCATCACATACGTCTGTTGGTCTTTTGACAGTTCTCCCCCAGCTGTTCAAATTCCACCAGCCTTATACCCACAAAGGTTCGGGTTGCGTCATTGGCTCTGAATATTTTCAATATACTAAATTCAGACTTGATTGGAGTTTGATAGTTTTGGGGGGGTATAATTTAAACTGACTGGCCTAATTCAAATTTATTTTTGTCTCCAGGCAACCAGCTACACTGGCTGATGGACCAAAAGGTTACACTATATCTATTTCAGAAAACTTGGTGCTCTCAGGTAGTTCTGCTAGCTATTAACTTTCCTAAAGTTACAGTACACCCACGTCATCACAACAATCTGTAAAGGAAATATTTACAGGGAATGAACAAGGGAGTGGGAATGACTGGGTAACTTTTGCATAAAACCAGCCCAAGCCAAATGGATTTTTTTTTTCCCAAAGAGAAAATGAAGACCAAGAACATCAGATGCTCACATTGAAGCTTCAATCTTATTTCAGGTGAGAATTCATTTTGATCAATTCGGTCAAAAAGACCTGAAAGAGGTGAACAGAGCAGAATAAATGGTCTCAGATAAATGAGTAATGACAGTGTGAAACTGTATTGTAACAACATGGCAATAACCTCTGTATCTATCGTGGCAAGTGGAGAGTTCCTGCGCTGATGCTGCCGATATGAGGTGAGCAAATGGTCTCAGGGAACAGAAACATGGTCCTATTTGTTGTTCATTTTTCAGACTATTTCTATTGTTCAGAAATGTTTCGGGAACTGTCACAAACAGAGAACATCTGGTGATTCAGGGTCTGTCTTCATTGATTTTGTATTCTCCTTTCCTGAAAATTGGATCTAATGGAACTGTTGGTAATCGAACAGAAAACTTTCATTTCCTACAATTTTTTTTGCTCTCTTCAAAGGCCCTGGTAAGAAGAGGAATCTGATTGCTTTTATCCTCATGGCTCTTTCACTCTCAATCTTGATGCATCTTTCAACATAGGGCACCTCAATCTCTCTCCATGTTCAATTCACATCCAGGATATTCTTTCAATTAACAACTCTTTCGGCTATTTATTAAATTTATTCACTTTCAGAAAACATTCTGGGATTTAGTATGAGGTGTTTGGGAGGTGATTTATAATAAATTAACCAAGCTTGAGAGGACTCTATCACTGAGGGTTTTCATTGCCTCATATATGTCTAGGTCTGGATTGATCACTATGACTAATCAACAACTCTATTATCCTGGAACGTGCAAATATCAGGATGGGAGAAGGCAAACTCAATCGACCTCACTCTTCTTCTGTCTATAAATTCCTGTGTTCCATGTCATGTTGCTAAATCTTTCCAGTTTGGGGGAGGAATTTATTTCATTGTAATCTATAGAGTATTGCCACACCCATACAGATATGGTGAGTTTATCAGTTAGGGGCGAGTCACTGTGGAAGTGAAGAGGAAAGTAACATTTTGATATCAAAGTCAAATAAAGCAGATGCTGGAAACATGAAGAAGTGCTTTGAAGAAGAGTCTTACTGGACTGGATTTGAAACATTAACTCTGTTTCTTTCTCCACAAATGCCACTGGGTCTACTGAGTTTCTCCAGCGCCTTCTGATTTTATATGACATTTTGATATCTGAGAGGAAGTGACATAGGTGCAGGTTCTTGTGGAGCATAAACACCACACAGGTATGTTAGAATAAATGACCTGATGCTGAGCTATAACCTCCAAGCAATGTTCCGTCATTAATTTTGAGAATTTGCTCTTTTATTTGTAGCTAATGTCCTGATAATTATCCTTCTGTCCCAAGGAGGCTATGGTCTGTCCAAAGGGATCACCCTTTAATTGATGGGTACGACAACAGCAGACCTACTGGTCACTATTTTCAATGTGATAATCTATTATGTACTTGGATACTACTGATCATTCTCATTTCTCGACTACACTTCCACATACACTATCAATGAGGTGATCAGCTATGTGGCCATTGACTGATCTGTCTGGTCCACGATTGCTTTCATTGTCGATCGCTTTGTCCTCATTTGTTGTCAGAAGTTCAGAGAGAAGTATTGTAGAGAGATGACTGTAATTGTGTTTATAGCAACTGTCTGTATTGTCTTCTGCTTCAAAATCTTTCCCTTGCATTTTGTTTTTGAACCTGTCTATGTAATTAACAACATGGAGTGGGGTGCTCAGTCCAAACCAACTTATTTCACATTAACAGGATGGGTGATGTTTGACTGACTTGATACAATTTTAAAACCATTGTCACCGCCCTTCATGATTTTACTGCTTAGCACTCTGACTGTTCGACACATGGGATCGAACCCGCAGAGCACTGCAAGGTCAACGCAACACCCAGAACAGCGACGATGCAGAGATGCAGAGCCGAAGGAAATCCATCATTTTACTGTTCACCATTTCTAGCACTTTCATCGTGCTGTGGATTACATTCATTACAATCCAGCTCAGTATACAGATCCCTTTCTGATTGCAGAATATTCTTATGCTTCAACTGCTGAGCATCTGTACAAACCTGTGGTTATGCACTGGCTCAGACTCAATTCAGAGAAAATTTGGTTAACATAATTATGTATTCATTGTTTCAATTATTCAATATGTCAAATAATGAAAACACTATGAATTTTGCCTTTAAACTTAAACTTGTTTGTATGTCAAGTCTTAGCTCACTGGGAATATTCTCATCTCTGCATCAGGGCATGTGTTCATTATTCAGTTCCTCAGATAGTCAAACAGCTCATGAACACACACAGCAAGATCTTGACAGTATTTAAATTTGTCTGACAAGAGGCAAGCAACATCTTCTCTCCACCAGGACGAGGCAGTAACCAGAGACTCTTGTAGCGCAGTAGTCATGTCCCTATCTGTGAACCAGGAGACCTGGGCTCAAGTCCCACTTTCTCCAGAGGTGTGTAATAATATCTTTGACAAGTTGATTTGAAAAACAACTGGACAGTAACAATCTTGAAGGAGGCTTTGGGGTGACCTTCTGAGGTTTTTAAAATCAAAACGGGGAAGCATAGGGTCATTAGACAAGGTCTTTTCCCTGGCATTGTGAGAGTCCAAAACTAGAAGGCATAGGTTTAAATTGAAAGGGGAAAGATATGAAAGGGACCGAGGGCGGTGCATGTGTGGAATGAGCTGCCAGAGGAAGCGGTGGACGCTGGTGCTTCTGATTATTTATGATCCACTGAGTTGTGTCTTGGTGAAAGCTCTTTCACTCCCTTTGGAGTGAACCCCCAGCTCAGCAATTTCCCAGTGATCAGTCTGTGTTGCAACTGCCCCATTTCCCAGATATTCCCAGCTTTGCTCTTCCTGGGAATTACAACAAGCTTCGTGACATTTCAGCTAAAATATTGACATTTTCAAGAAAGCTGTGCTATATTGCCACGATGGAGAGTTTGAGCACTTTGGAAATATTGGGATTTGGGCTATTTCCAAAATTTTGAGTATTTGGTTTCGCCAATTAGATTCTCGAAGTGTTTTATATCCCCAAGACCAGGAATTCAAACAAAATGTTCAATATTCTGAATCATGGTCATTTGGATATGGCTTCTTCAATTCTCCATAATAGGACCCTGAATGAAGTGGTGTACATTTCCGACATCATGCAGTTGGTTAAGATAAAATAGTCTGGTTTGAAATGAGCACCTCACTCCACATTGTTAATGATATAGATTGGCTCAAAACCAAAATACAAGGGAATATTTGTGTGTAAGGACACAGCACACATAGTCACTATCACCACAGCTGCAGTTTTCTCCATGCAATACTTTGCTCTCAACCTCTGGCAACAAATGAGGACAAAACGATCGAAAGTGAAAGCGACCGTGAGCCAAACAGAGCAGTCAACAGCTGTGTAGTTGATAATCACATTGATGGTACTTATTGAGGTGAAGTGTGGAAATGAAAATGAGAAAGAGTAGGAAAGTATGTAGTAGATTATCACATTGGAAATAATGACCAGGAGATCAACTGTCGTCATACCCACCAAATAGAGAGAGATCCCTTTGGATAGACCACAGCCTCCATGAATTAGAAGGACAATTGTATCCCACCCGGTCCCCTTGACATATTTAAATTCTCCCAAGTTGCTCCAGCAAATCTCCCCATGGGTTTGTTAGTCCCCTACCAATTCAGATGCAGTCTGTCCTTCTTGGACAGAACACCCCTTCCCCAGAAGAGATTCCAATGATCCAAAATTGTGAATCCTTCTCCCCTGCAACAGCTCTTTAACCACACATTCATCTGCCGTATCCTTTTATTCCTACAATGGGTGTAATCCAGGCATTACTACCCTCCAGGACCTATTTTTTAACTTCCTCCCTAATTTCCCATATTCTCTCCTCAGAACTTCATCCTCTTCTTTTCCTATGGCATTAAAGGCTCACAATATTTTTGTTGTATATTCCCTTTGGTGCAGACACAAAGCCAGACAGGTTGTTGTGGTTTCCAGCCGTCATCAGCCAATGGGGCGGACGTGTTGCTGTGCAGCACCGCACTACAGCGATCTTACACCAGCACCATGTGACATCAGTGTCCAGTTTATATGAATGGTGTCATCCAAAGGGGAATAAAATGGAACGATATTGGTATCATTGACAGTCAAGCATCACACTCCATGACACACACATTGACACTTCCTTGGCAAGTCTTCCAAATAGATTTCTTCTCTCTTTAGAGAGCTAATCGACCCTCTCCAATTTACTCAACCTCACTCTTTCTCTCTCCAAACATAAATTACCTGAGTCCTTTGGTTCAGCACAACAGACCATGTTTTTGGCAGATTTTGGGTTTGACTTTTCTCTTTTTACTTTCGTTTCCTTTTATACCCCAAACCTCCCAGTTTCTGTTTAAAGAATAGCTTCTTCCACAATAATTATCTCCATCACAACCTCAGGACTGTCTTGCTTCTGGAAGACTCCCAGCTGGGTCAAAAGGTTAAACATTCTTTATGAGCTCGCACAGGCATCATTGAACAAACTCAAAGCTAACAACCTCTAATCTACCTTAAACTGAACCAAATCTCTACATTTTTTGACCGTAAAACAGACCACAGTAGAATCAGCTTTGCGATATTTGAGGTATATAGTTTTTGCCGGTTTGTTGAGACAGACAGTTAAAACAACGTTTGCTGTACTTGGAATTCACTGGTTAATACCAGATAAGTGGAAATCAGATTGGAACCAATCTGACTGTTGTTCCTCAAAAAGAAACTGCAGAGCTGTTGTGGTACAGTGGTAGTGTCCCTACCTCTGAGCCAAGATGCCCAGGTTCAGGTCCTACTTTGCTCCAGAGGATGTGCCATACCATCTGTGAACAGGTTGTTTGGGAGAGAAACTGCGATGTCAGGGATTGAACATTAACAGGCAATAAGCTGGAAGCTGCTGCTTGATTCGATGGGAAATGCTGTGAGCTTGTAGCTGGTTCAACACTCGTAACATGTTTGACCCTCAAAGACTCTCCACAACATCATTATTTCCAAGATCTGCAATTTTACAGAATTGGGTGAGTTCTAATCAGAGTGGAAATGGAGAATTTGATGATGATTGGAATGTGCTGGTGAGGAGGAGAGATTCTCCACAATCAGCTCGAGGGAGGCTGACAGCCACAGAATGAACATTCCGGGATCTCAATCCTCATTAACCAGCTTTGTCATATTTATCCCGAGAGAGAGTTTCCACTTCAGTTGGATGGCAGGCCCAGCTCCAAGCTGTAGCCTGAACCTGCGGCACTTTGTGAGAGACCTTCAGGATGTTTCTGAATCCAAGGGGCCCTGGGTTTACAGGAAAAGCCTCCAGTTGCTTGAGCTCACGTTGAAAGGAAGCTGGATTCATTCAGGGCAGGCAGGGAGAGCAGGTCACAACAACAACTGGGTGTTCCCTCTCATCGGGGCAAAAGGCTGGAACCCTCTGGAAATATTGCTGTCTAATTGATATTTCACTCCTGCCAATCGGAATATTCAAGCTCCATCTGTGATTCCTGTCTTTTACTCAAGCCTCTGTCTAATCTGAATATCCCTCAGACTCCAATAGCCTTTAACTTGTTTATTAATCTTTTGTGTGGCACCTTATTCAATGTCTTTTGGAAATCCATTATTTTCCATCTACTGGCTCCTGTTGATCTACACTAGAAATCACTTCCTCAATAAATTCTGGATGAAAGAACATTGAAAGACAATGTAAAATCAGGGGTATAATTCTAAAGTGGCTGCAGGAGCAGAGGGAGCTGGGTGTATATGTACACAGATCATTGAAAGTAATAGGACAAAATAGGAAAGGTTTAGAGGGATATGGGCCAAATGCAGGCAAGTGGGGCGAGTGTAGTTTGGGTAAATTGGTTGGCATGGATGAGTTGGACTGAAGGGTCTGTTTCCATGATGTAAGAATCTATGACTCTGTGATGGTACATTAAAGGAGTACAGCCCCAAACCTAGTATCTGGAGGCAGAGCCCTACACTCTGAACTGAAGGAGCACAATAGAAATTCTGGATTGGTTCATCAAAAGGACTAACAAGCAATTGTACTCCTGGTAAGGTCAGTGCGGAATGATATACTGCAGACCCAGTACCCGGGGAAGAGACATCATGCAAAGAATGGAGAACTTTCTGCTGGAGTGAGGGGTCAGAGAGGAAGAGGCAGAAGGTCCATGGTGGAACCAATAACTTTGGAATGGTGAGGATGAGATTCTCCAGTAGGAGTTTAAGGATTGAGAGGGAGAGAAAGTTACAAAATCTTCAAAGATTGAACGTTTTGAATTATCCCACTGCCCTGCATTAATAACAGTGAAAATGGAACCGTATGAGGTGACAAAATGTCGCTGGAAAGATAGTGCAAGAGGGAGAGCTTCAACCTCCTGGTCCAGTTCAGTGACTGTAAGGACCTGTTCAAGATGGATGAAGGTTCTGGTTATCCATATCCTGATGGAATGGTTACCTGGTGCAAAAAGTAAAGGAGAAGCAAGGTACAGAGCAGCCTGGGATAGACTGGGTTAGAAATCATACAAAATGGATTAGGATCAGAGAAAATGGGAAGCAACCTTGGTGAACTCTGGACTGTTTGTATGTAAAGAATATTGGTGAGCTGTGGGGAGAAACAGCCACATGAGACTGCGATGTCGTGGAAATAACTGAGCCCTGGCTGGAAAACTGGGAGTAAGGATGTTCTGACATTCTGGGTGTAAGGTATTGAGGAAAGATAAGGAAAGGAAAAGAAAGATTGAAAACATTTGATTCAGTAAAGTATTACAGCGCCAAAGGGACAGAACATGTTGATGCACCAATCTATGTTCAGGCAGGAGACTTTAACAAAACAGCCAATGAAGATGGAGTCCTGGAGTCATCAGTGAAGTGAAGTACAGCACAACAACACCTCCACTTCCTCAGGAGGCTGAGGAAATTCAGCATGTCCATAAAGGCTCAACAACTTTTATAGATGCACCATAGAAAGCCTTCTATCCAGACACATCACAGCTTGGGATGGCAACTACACTGCCCAGGACTGTAAGAAACGACAGGGAGTTGTGAACACAGCCCAGTCCATCACACAAACCAACCTTCCATCCATTAACTCCATCTACACTTCTCACTGCCTCGGGAAGGCAGCTACATCATCAAAGACCCCTCCCCCAACACCCCAGTTATAATCTCCTCCAACCAACATCATCACAGACCCCTCCCCCATACCCTGGTTATAAACTCCTCCAATCTCTTTTGTTAGGTGGAAGGTACAAAAGCACAAACACACGCACCAACAGATTCAAGAACAGCTTCTTCCCCACTGTTATTAGGGTTTTGAGTGGGCTTCTCAAATTTTACATTTAATGTGGATCTCGCTGTTTGTGCACCTTCTCTGCAGCTGTAGCATTTGTTCTTGGCTCTGTTCTATTACCCTAATGCATATTGTATGGTAAGGTCTCCCTGGATTGAGCGCAACACAACACGTTTCACTGTAGTGAGGTACATGTCTCAATATTAAATTGAATCAAAAAGCTAGGCAGTATTTTTTTGAGAATAATGATTTAATGTCAGGTGCATTACTGGCCGGAGGTTTGGATGGTGGTGGTACCTCTGTCCCTGGTTGAAGTGTCACACCTTCAGGTGCCTTTACATGGCAGAGTGACCATCCCAATGTGACGTTACAGCTATCTCAGAGCAAGTCCCAGCTCAGACAGCTGCCAGTCACTCTCTAGTCCCAGCTGTACCAAACTGAGATCCCCCTGCTCTTTCTCACTCTGCAGACATTTTATTTCCTCACTGTGTTCGCAACATAGACAATCCCCTGTTCTCTGTACTGCCCCCCCCGCCCCCCTCTCGCAACTCATCCCCTGAAACTCTCAGTGTGACTCTGGGCACATTCCTACTCTCAGCACAACTTGTGTTTGTTTCTGTAAAAGCACCCTCTTGTGGCCATTTGTGGATGTACATCAGCAATAAACTGGGTCAGATAGACATTTGAACTCCGTGTGTCTGCAGGTTCCACACAAAGATCACTGTCTGGCAAAGAGGTGGGATCGAGGATTCCCCAGACAAACCTGGATTGGGAAAAGTTCCATAAAAAACAAAGTGCACATTTCAAAGTAAACTGCAACCTTAAAAGAAAGGCAGTTTGTGAATGTTGGAGAATTGAACTGACAAGATGGGTGCATCAGCAGGTATTATGGGATGGCTAAGAGGGTACAGTCATGACAGAGAATCATTTGTTGAGAACGTGGACTGGATCCAGATGTGATTCACTGCTAATAGAAATCCTGCGGATCCAGATGTGAATCAGGTTGGGTGGAGGTGGAGAAGAACAATGTTTTTAATAGAACAAGGGCCTGAAACATCCAAAACACTCGAGAGTTTGTTCGCCTCGGATAAGCCAAAATACAAACTGCTGTCAGTTTGTGTAAACTTCAGCAGCGTTGCAGTCATAAGCCGTTAGAGATTGCTGCAAGTTAGCAGATTGGATCAAGGACTCAGTTACGCAGTGAGGATACTGGAGGGTTTAAATACCAAACCCTGCAGGTAATACTGTCACTCACAATGCAGCCTCTTGTGTATTGGTGAGACCAAGCACAGACTGAGTGACTGTTTTGCAGAATCTTCCCTCTGTTTATACAAATGACCCCAAGCTTCCAGTTACTTGCCATTTCAGTAAACGACCCTGCTCCCACACTGATATTTCTGTCCGTAGCCTGCTCCCACGTTCTAATGAAGCTCATTGCAAGTTGGAGGATCAACATCTTATTTTCCGCTAAGGCAATTTACAGCCTCTAGGACTCCATACAGTGTTCCCCAACCTCCCTTTGTACTCTAAACTTCTCACATCCCCCAGCTGTGTCTTGTTGGTTTGCTCTCAACACAGCGGACTCATTTTCTCTTTTCACTTGTACATTAACATTTGTTTTACATCTCTATCACTCCTTTACCACTGTGCAGTGGCCCAGAGCAAAAGACAAAGACAATCTGTTCTGCTCTCTCCTCCTCCCATTCTGTCAGCATTTCCAGCTACTTTCCATTCTGAAGAAGAATCATATCAGATTTCAAACATTAAATTAGTTTCTCTCATCACAGATACCACCAAATCTTCTCAGTTGAATCTGTTTCTCTCTGACAACAATAGTAAATAAAAGCAGAGGTACAAGAATGTGGTGTTACTATGACATCAGTACTGAAGAGCCAAACCTGACTTTGTTTCTCTCTCCCCAGATGCAGCCAGACCTGCTGAGTCTCTCCAGCATTCTGTGTTTGTTTCAGATTTTCAGCAGCTGCAGGGTTTTGCTGTTATTGAAAGAAATGTCAGCTGTTATTGAATCACCAACTAGCAAATGTTTAAATTTATCATCATGCTCTTCATACATCGATTTCTAGAAGGCCAGCTGTATTGTTTATTCAAACGTCTCGAATAAGGTTTTGATTGCTGTACCCATATTTAGTGCAGTCAGTCAACAAAACAGGACAACAGAGAGACAGTGATGACAGGGGGAGAATGATGGACAGGAGATTGAAGTGGCTACCAGGAAGGATAATGAAAATTTGTGGTTTACCTAGATATTTGGTCAACTCATATGAGCATGGGAGTGTTAGTTTTCTGTAAATAGATCATGTTTGCCTTCCATCAGTTCACAAGTAAAAGGAAGTTGAGCAGAACCAAATTAATGTGTTGAGTTGGATTGTTGGGATTATAGTTACTCCAACTGCAAGTTGCCCCGGAGTCTGGAGCAGATTGGAGTCAGTCAGACAGTCACATCTGATGAAGTGGAAGTTTCAGGAGACAGTCAAGGGCAAGTCAGTCCTTGTTGGAGAAACCGTCTCAGAATCAGGCTCAACTGGGCCAAGGAACTCCCCCCTAATTCAGAAAGTTTAGATTCTATACTAGTATTATTCTCTTAGAAACAGAAATCCCATGGTTCAGTTAGAATTCTGAATAAATAAAAGAGCTCTGTGTGTTGAACAGAATGTTGAACATTCTGCAACTTTTTCATGAAGTCAGGGTCAGGAAACTTTTAAATATCAACAAAGTGTTACTCATCAGCAATTCTGAAAGAAAATAAGTGCAATATATTAAAAATACAACAAAATCCTCCATAAGAAGAGAAAAAGGAAAAGAATATCTCACGTGCTTGATGGTCCCTTGGAGGGTGAGGTTGGGGAGTTAATCCTGGGGAAAACAGAAATGGCAGAGACACCAAGTTCATATTTTGCTTCACCTTCCACTGTGGAGGACACTAGTGCCATTTCAATAGTAACAGGTAATGCAGAGGTTATAGACAGGGAGGGACTTAAAATAATCACCATCACGAGGGAAACAGTCCTGAGCAAAATATTGGGATTGAAAACAGACAATTCCCCAGGGCCTGAAGGGGTCCTGTTCTGGTCTTAAAGGAAGTGAGAGCAGAGATGGTGGATCCACTGGGTATAACGTTTCAAAACTCTCTGATACAGGGAAGGTTTCAGTGGATTGGAAAATGTTATTGGAGCACCCTTATTCAAAACAGGAGGGAGGCAGAAAGCAGGAAAGTATGGACCAGTTAGTTTAATATATGCTGTTGGGTAATTGTTAGAATCCATTATAAAGGAAGTAATAACAGAACATTTGGAAAGTTGAAATACAATCTATTTCAGTCAGCATAGTTTTATGAAAAGTAAACTATGTTTGACTAATTTGCTCGAGTTCAAGCAAAGTGGAGAATGGGGATGCTGTCGATACCTGGACTTCCAGAAAGCAGTGCCACAGAAAAGGTTAGGGGCAATTTATTCACTGACACAGAGGATCGGCTAACCAACAGAAAGCTGTGACTCCAGATTAGATTAGATTCCCTACAGTGCAGAAACAGGTCCACACTGACCCACCGAAGAGTAACCCACCCATTTCACTCTGACTAATACACCAAACACTATGGGCAATTTAGCATGGTCAATTCTCCTGACCAGCATATATTTAGACTGTGGGAGGAAACCGGAGCACCCAGAGGAAACCCACACAGACACAGGGAGAATGTGCAAACTCCACACAGACAGTCACCTGAGGCTGGAATCGAACCTGGGACCCTTATGCTATGAGGCAGCAGTACTAACCACTAAGCCACCGTGCCACCCCCATGTAGTGTGAGGTTAACCAACTTGTATAGAAGAATAGAAAGTTAGCCTATTATCTAAATGGAAAGAAACTTCACAGTGTTTCAGTGCAGAGGGATCTGGGTGACATTGTGCATAAATCTCAAGGAACTAATTTGCAGTACAGCAGGTAATGAGGAACGCAAATGGAATTTTGGCATTTATTGCTAAAGGTATAGAGTACCAAAGTCGTGAGATGTTGCTGAAACTGTGCAAGGTATTAGTGAGTCTGCACCTGGAGTATTGTTCACGTTGTGGTGTTCTTACTTGAGGAGGGATATAGTTGTATTGGAGGCAGTTCAGAGGAGTTTAACCAGATGGGTTCCAAAGATGAGGGGATTTGTCTTCTGAAGACAGATTGAACAACTTAAAACGACATGCTGTGGAGGTTCAAAGAATGAGACGAGATCTAATTGTTGAACAAGAGGTTTTGGATAAGAGGTAGCAGATTTAAATCAGAGATAATGATAAGCTACTCCTCTCAAAGTATCATAAATCTGTGAAATCCACTGTGGAAGGCTGGACACTGATTTAAGGAGGACACAGACACATTTTGAATTGGTAATGGGGTGAAGGGTTACAGGGAGTGATCAGGAAAGTGTAGTTGAGTCTGAGATGAGAGCAGCCATGATGGTATTAAATGGCGGAGCAGGCTCCAGGGGCTGCATTGTCTACTCCTGCTCCCAGCTCTTATGTTCTTAGTGCCCTCTTGTGGCCATTTGTGGATGTACAGACCGGGCTCAGTCACTCTCCTGATTGGTTTGAGAATGCAAAATACAAAGATAAATGTCTTCTTCATTTCTTGTGACATTCACTTGGAGACTTCTTTCAATTCTAAGCATCCCGTTCACTCACATCTGCCTTTTAGTGCTGCAGTCTCTCATGGTGTACACTAAACTTTCTCTCCCTCATTCTCCTTTTCTGTCTCCCTTTCCCTCTGTGACTGTTTCCCCCCTTTTGGAATGCAGTGTCTGTGCTTGTAGATGGTGGTCTATGTTTTACACTGACCCTCAGTGTCAGGTCGAAAAGTGAATTCAAAGCCTGGCCTTGCTGCAGTGACCCTGGGGCTGCTGCGTTTACCACAGGCTGCCTCTTCATTAACCTCCGGCAAGCTCTTCATCCCCAAAATGGGGCTAATGGCTTCCTGATTCTACCCAATGTAGAAGGGAATGATGAGTTTGACCCCACAGCAGTGCCCCAGGGAGAGGGGGGAGGCAGACCCTGAGGATATCTCAAATTGGAGCATCCCTCAGACAATTAAGACAGCATTCAAATTGAGGAGGTTAAGGAGAGGTGTATGGTCCGTGGGACAGAGCAGAAACACCTCTGGGAGGGTTATTTGGAGAACTCTCCTGTTTGGACCAAGGTGCCTCCAGCACTGATACCCTTCCAACCACCCCCACCAAAAGTTACCACAAGAAAGCCATTTCCCTGAAGCTGGTGGGTGCTCACAACATGGTCAGGAGTTGCCTCATGGTCTGGAAAATGGCAGCTGGGCATGAGATCACAAGATATAGGAGCAGAACTAGACCATTCAACCCATTGAGTCAGCTCCACCATTACACAGTGGTCCTTACACTGGTCTGTATCTGTTGCCTTCCATGTACAAATAGATGCCTGTCTCCATGGTGACGGTAGCTGGTCTGAAACCCAGTCAGTAGGAAACGTCGATGGTGGCAGCACAGCAACAGGGTGCTACCCCAATGCAGAACCCTTCTACTTTACCAGCCTCACAACCTCCACTCCCACCAGCTAGGAGCAGTGTAATGTCTCATGATGAGTGAAGTAAGGGGAGAATGTGGCTAACTCTGTGAACACCTGTCTTCAGAGATGATAATGCCATCACGAAATTGTCAAGAGTTTGGCTTCTATTCTAGCCAATCAGAAATTGGCTTTGTCTCCTTTTCATTTGATGTGGGGAGTTGAGTGTGTGGCGCCATCTAAAGGACAGTGAGAAGCAGTTGTTAGACACAAGGTTTCTGCCCGTCTTTCCTTTGAGCAGGACATCAGGAGCTGTCCATCCCAATCCTGTGACCATCCTTGCCTGAGCATGGAATGACTGAGCAGGAGCTGTCAGATTCAGGAAGTAAATCATTCAAAGGTTTGTCTTCTGCCAGCCATCTTACAGACCCAGTGGGAGGAGCTCTGTGGAAATATTATCCCAGCCCCACCCTTTTCTGTTTCTCTCTGAGCTTGCTGTTCCTTTATCACCCTCACCGTCAATATCTCCCTCCTGTAACACTGTTACCAACTCATTTTATTCTCTCTCTTTTGAACTATTTCCTCCCAATCCATCTCTCTCTCTTAACTCTGATTTCACTTCCGCTGTTTCCTGTAAGGTCTCAGAACCTTCCCACACATCGCCCTCTTTCTTCCATCTCTCCTCTCTTGTGCTCAAGTTCTGTCTTCCAGTTTGTACATTCCCAATCACCTGACCCCAGGGGCTCCCCTTAAAATACTTTCATTTTGGTTTCATCTTTCATTTTGTTGTCAGTGAGCACATTCCATCCCTTCAGTGGACGTTGGGTTAAATCTACAGCTCGGAGAAGATTGTACCTAATCAGCACTTCAGACCGAAACCTGCAGCTGTCAGTGTTAGCGCCGACAGGAAGGACTGCAACAGGAAAACCATCAATTTGACTGAAAACCACAGGCCAAACATACACTTTCAAACTGGGATTTTTATTTACACACCAGATTTTTCACACCATTTGGTCAAAATAACCTCCATTCTCTTTTATACGAGTTGTCTTCCTTCTCTCAAGTTCTCGTGGTGACCAAGGTACATTTTGTTTGTGAGGCTCTATCAGACAGAGATGGGGGCAGGCTTGGGATGAGAGGGATGTAGCTCAAGCAGCTTCAGCTGCACTCAGGAAGCTCTACACCATCCAGAATAAAGCAGCTGGCTTGATTGGCACTACACCAAAAAGCTACACCACGACCGATGCTCAGTAGCAGCAGTGGGTATGAGCACCAAGATGTACTGCAGAAATTCACCAAAGATCCTCAAACAGCACCTTCCAAACATGCAACCACTTCCATCGAGAAGGACAAGTGCAGAAGATATACATAGAGGACAAGTTCCCCTCCAAACTAGACACCATCCAGATTACATCATTCACTGTGGCTGGGACAAAATCTTGGAATTCCCTCCCTTAGGGCATTGTGGGTGTACCCTCAGCACATGGACTGAAGCAGGTCAAGACAATAGCTCCCCACCACCTTCTCCAGGGCAACACGGGACAGGCAATAAATGCTGGGCCCAGCCAGAGAGACACACATCCTGGGAGTGAATAAATAAACCTGCACAACCCACTAAGTACTTTAAAAATGAGTCATTGTTATAATGCAGCAGTGAATCTGTACACAGTGAGACCTCACATTCCAATGGTCAAACAATAATCTGTCAGCGATGTTGGTTAGAGGATAAATATTAGCCAGAAGACCATGGATGACTTCACTGCTTGTCATCAAAGGAGGGCTGTGGGAAATGTTACATCCAATGAGGAGCATGGACTGGTGTTGTGTTACCAGCTCATCTGAAGTGGAATTCTGTCAGCCTCAGTCATGTGGTTGATCACGTGACCCTGTGATACAGAGGGGAGAATACACCACAGAGACAAGACTGTTACTTGGAGTTTGTGTAGATCTCTGAAAAAAGAATTTCCGTACTCACTAGACTGATATGAATGATTTGTAACTTTGTTTCTCGTAACTTTTTGAAAAAATTGACACATTTCTTAATTACAAGAAATGGAGACATGATTGTTTTTCTCAAATTTTCTCTGAATTTAAACTGAGCCAATGCATGAACACATGTGTTTGTACAGGAATTCAGCAGCTGAAACATATCTCCAACATAGCCTGTGATACGTACAGGGTTGGTATAATCATCTGGCTGATAAAATGTATTCGTAATTCTTGAAATCAGAAAAAACATAGTATATGGCATCCACATCACAATGAAAGTGCCAGAGATGGCAAACAATAAAGTGATGGATTTCCTTCGGCTCTGCATCTCTGGATCGTCGCTGTTCTGGGTGTTGCGTTGACCTTGCAGTGCTCTGCGGGTTCGATTCGCCATCACAATGTGGCGAACAGTCAGTGCATTGAGCAGTAAAATGAGAAAATATGGCAATAGTGGGTTTAAGATGGCATCAAGCCAGTCAAAGGTGATCCATCCTGGTAAGGTAAAATAGTTTGGATTTAAATGAGAGCCCCACTCCACATTGTTAATTATATAGATTGGCTCAAAAGCAAAATACAAGGGAATATTTTTGATTGAGAACACAACACACACAGTCACTATCACCACAGCTGCAGTTTCCTCCCTGCAGTACTTTGCTCTCAATCTCTGGCAACAAATGAGGACAAAACGATCGACAGTGAAAGCGACCATGAGCCAAACAGAGCAGTCAACAGCTGTGTAGTTGATCACCTCATTGATGTTCCTTATTGAGGTGAAGTATAGAAGTGAAGATGGGAAATAGTAGTAGAGCATGTAGTAGATTATCACATTGAAAATAATGACCAGGAGGTCAACTGTCGTCATAGCCACCAAATAAAGAGAGATTCCTTTGGATAGACCACACCCTCCACGAGTTAGAAGGACAATTGTCAGGAAGTTAGCTACAAAGTAAAGAGCAGAATCCCCAGATTAATAATACAACATTACTTGGAAATTATGACAAAAACCAGTTGATTTGGCCCAGTAGGTCTACGTTGAGCTTTACACTGCAGATGGGTTTCCTCCCACCACCTTCATCTTACAATATTGAGATATTATTTCCTTCATCCTCATGTAGTTACTGAGATTTCCCATCAGGCAAACTCACAAATGTGTAGAAATATTGTATTGATTGGAAGGAAGCAAATTTCTTTCTCAAACCAGAATACCTTTACAGAGATGGATTGAGTAGGTGTACCCCTCATCACATTGCCTTATGCCAGTCAAAAATTAAACAGAAGGTTGGGTGGGTCTGTGAAGGGCTGCCTCCTTTGAAACTGATCACTAACCATTACTTGATCTTTAAGTCTCACTGATCCTCTAATTTCAATCAAAACCTGAAGCCTAATCCTGCCGCTAAAACCTTATCCTAATCTTAACACACAATCTAATTCTAACCTCAAATGCAACCTTAAATCTAACACTCACCAAGATCCTAACCCTAGCATTAAATCAACCCAACTCCTCACCACAACCCCCACCAAACCCCTCGCCCTAATCCAAAACTAACCTGACCCGAACCCTAAATCTAATCCTACCCTGACCCGAACACTTACCTTAACCTGGACCCTAAACCTACTCCTAACCTGACCCGAACCCTTACCTTAACCTGGACCCAAAACCTACTCCTAACCTGACCCAAACCCTTACCTTAACCTGGACCCGAAACCTAATCCTAACCTGATCCGAACCCTTACCTTAACCTGGACCCTAAAACTAATCCTAACCTGACCCGAGCCCTTACCTTAACCTGGACCCTAAACCTATTCCTAAACTGACCCGAACGCTTACCTTAACCTGGACCCTAAACCTAATCCTAACCTGACCCGAGCCCTTACCTTAACCTGGACCCTAAAACTAATCCTAACCTGACCCGAACTCTTACCTTAACCTGGACCCTAAACCTAATCCTAACCTGAACTCTAATCCTAACCCAAATGCTGGCACTAACCCTAATCTGAATCCTATTTCTAATCTCAAATGAAACCGTAATCCTAACCCTTGTGTAAATCTAACCCAAAACCTACTGACAACATAACCATGATCCTAAACTCGACACCTAAGTCTAATCCTAAACATAACCATCGACCTAACACTAACCCAAGTCCAAGATCTAACCCAAACTCCTGAGTCTAACTACCTCTCCAACTTTATTGCTATTCGGAGCGCATATTCCACAGCACCTGGCTTATCAGTCCCCACCAAAGTTCGGATGTGATTGTGTTTGCAAAGATTGTTCAGGTGTGTGAGCACATGGACCGGGCACTATCCCATTAACCTGCCTGATCCCACTGACCAACATCAGATCCAGACCCATGTCCCAGCAACAGACCCAGACACATGGCAATAAAAACACAGTCGGAGAGAGCTTTGGGATCCAGAAATCTGAAAGTACCTGTTCCTCCCAGACAAGGACCATTTAGCACACGTCAGCTCACAGATTCCTCATGTCCTCATGGAACTAAACTAAAATTCACAAATTACAGCATGAGCTGTTTCTTGTAGGAACACCTGAAACTGGATCCAGCATGAGGAGAGAAAAAAGGAGGATTTATTGTTATGAAGGTCTACGGGGTACGGTACCATTAAGAGAGTTGAAGCTAGCAAGGACTTAGAGAAGGAGAGAGTCTGGAACAAGGTAAAAATGTAACATTTATTAAAAACAGCTAAGAGATGCGTTGTCAGGATAGAAAAACAAAATTGAATTTGGCCAATCAGTTTAAACTATGCCCCAAGTTACCAAAATCTAATCTACTTTGTAAAAATAATGTTTTGACAATACTAAACCAATGAAATGATCTGATGTTTTGGGGTGTAAATATCCGATATTTTGAACAGTTGCCCAGAGCAGCAAAGAGCAGCTGGCCCCAACAACTAGAGAGGCTGATTACAGAAAGATCTGCTCTCTTAAAGGGACCTTTATCTATCAAAGACCTGGGAAGGAGAATCCCTGAGAAGAAGAAAAAAAGAGAGAGAAAAATCTACAGAGGACACTCAGCAAAGCTGACTGGTTTTGAAACGTGATTCCAATCTTTATGAAACATAATCAGGATTTTTATCGGACCAGTATTGGAGAGGGGAAGATAAAAGTTAGGTTTAGAGAAAGGAGTTGCAAATAGTTGTTAATTAATATTCTTTGTTAGACTTTTAAAAAAATAAAGTGTTTAATTTTTACTTTAAATAGTGACTTTTGGGATAGCTTTTTGCCCCCCCGAATTTTAACAGATTACAGCACGGGGTGAATCCTTTCTGTGCTGCTGGTTGAAATGAGCAGAGGGGTTTACCCCAATCGTAACAGTTTGGGGCTTGTCCGGGATTTGAATAACGTGGGGGCTCGTCGTCAGGAGTTGAACAACTTGGGTCTTGGATTCATGATTTGAACAAGTTTAGACAGATTAGAATAGATTTGTGCTACAAAAAAGCCCAGCAGATTTAAACACTTGCAGGTTAGTGTCCTAGATCTTTAAATGAAATGTAGTTGAGACAATTTGTTTAATTTCAGTGACTTGTGGTTGATTTAATTAAACATGAGAGAAATGGCTCTTAACATTGCTAAAGAGGTTCTGGGATTTGTGGATGATTCTGAAACTTGCCAAGAAGTTTGGAAAGAAAGAAAAATGTCATACTTTTAGAATTAGCAAATCAGATTATGGCATAAACAAGGACAAAAGTAAAGCTGAAATTGTCACAGAATTACTCGAACCCATAGGTACATCAGAGAAACAGACAAGTGCAGTCGAGGTAGAGAGAAAACAAAAAAAGATTATCTGGTGGGGTGGTAGGGATGTAGGGGTGTGGGAGAGGGTGGTGGGGAATTAGACTACCATGGCTGACAAAGGAAATCAGGAAATGGCCAAGAGCAGTGGGAAATCAGAAGATTGGAAGACTACAGAAACAAACAGAGGACAACAAAGAGAGAAATAAGGAAGGAGAGGATCAAATGTGAAGGTAGGCTAGCCAGTAATATTAGTAGAAACATTTCTTTCAATACATAAGAAACAAACGAGAGGCAAAAGTAGACATTGGGCCACTCCAAATTGATGCAGAAAGGCTAGTGCTAGGAGATAAGGAAATAGCTGAAGAAATTAATAAGTACTTTGCTTCAGTCTTCACAGAGGAAGACATTTGTAATATCCCAACAATTGATTAAAGTCAGGGGACAGATTCGACTACAGTGGCCATTACAAAAGAGAAAGTGCTAGAAAAGGTAAAAGATCTAAAAATTGATAAATCTCCTGGCCCCGATGGGCTACATCCTAAAGTTCTGAGGAAATGGTGGATGCATTGTTTCTGATCTTTCAAAAGTCACTGGAGTCAGGAAAAGTCCCAGATGATTGGAACATCGCATTGTAAACCCTTTGTTCAAAAAAGGATCAAGACGACACATGAAAAGTTGTCGGCCGATTAGCCTAATCTTGGTTGTTGGGAAAATTCTAGAATCCATCATAAAGGATGAGATTCCTAAATTGTTGAAAGAATTCTTGGAATTCTTAGGAATTCTTAGAACAACTCAGCATGGATGTAGTAAGGGGAGGCCGTGCCTGACAAACCTGTTAGAATTCTTTGAAGAGGTGACAAGTAGGTTAGACTAGGGAAAACCAATGGATGTTATCTATCTAGACTTCCAAAAGGCCTTTGATAAGGTGCATCATGGGAGGCCGCTGAGTAAGGTGAGAGCCCATGGTGTTCGAGGAGAGCTACTGGGATGGACTGAGGATTGGATGTCTGACAGAAAGCAGAGAGGTGGGATAAAAGGTTCTTTTTTGGAATGGCAGCCGGTGACAAGTGGTGCACCAAAGGGTTCAGTTTCAGGGCCGCAGCTGTTCACTTTATATAAAGCTAGGTGGACAGGCCCGTAGTACTGAGGAGGTGGGGACGCTACAGAAAAGTTTAAACAGTTTAGGAGAGTGTCCCAAGAAATAGCTGATGAAATTCAATGTGAATGTGAGATGTTGTATTTTGGAAAGAAGAATACAGGCAAGGACAGTTTTCTAAACGGTAAGAAAATTCATAAAGCCAAAGTACAAAGGGATCTGGGAGTGCTAGTCCAGGATTCTCCAGAGGTTAACTTGCAGGTTGAGTCTGTGATTAAGAAAACAAATGTAATGTTGTCATTTATCTCAAGAGGGTTGGAATATAAAAGCAGTGTGCTTCTGAGACTTTATAAAGATCTAGTTACGTCCCATTTGGAATATTGTGCCCAAATTTGGGCCCCACATCTCAGTAAGCATATACTGGCACTGGAACGTGTCCAGCAGAGATTCACATGGATGATCCCTGGAATGGTAGGCCTAACACACGATGAACAGCTGAGGATCCTGGGATTGTATTCATTTGAGTTTAAAAGGTTGAGGGGAGATCGAATAGCAAGTTACAAAATAGTGCATGGCTGAGAAAGGGTGGACACTGGGAAGTTGCTTTCGTTAGGCGGGGAGACGAGGACCCATGGACACAACCTTAGAATTAGATGGGGTCAAATTTTAGAACAGAAATGAGCAGGTATTTCTTCAGCCAGAGAGTGGTGGGCCTGTGGAATTCATTACCACGGAGTGCAGTGAAGGCCAGGGCATTAAATGTCTTCAAGGCAGAGGTTGATAAATTCTTGATCTCACAAGGAATTAAGGGCTACGGGGAGGGTGCGGGTAAGTGGAGTTCAAATGCCCATTAACCATGATTAAGTGGCAGAGTGGACCCGATGGGCGGAATGGCCTTACTTCCACTCCTATGTCTTATGGTCTTATGGTCTAGGTAGAAAACTTAATCTACAATTGAGGAATATGGTGTTAGAAGATAAACAAAGTGAGAGAGAAAGAGAAAGAGAGAGAGAAGAAACAGAGAGTGAGAGGAAAAAAGAGAGAAAGGAGGTTCTTGGCTGAGCAAAGGGAGAGAGAGGAAAAGGAGAAAGAAAGAAGAAGAGAAGAGAGAGAGAATTTGAACTTGAGAACTTGCAACTTAGTCAGAAAAGTCAAGTTGACATGATGGAGATTAAAAGAGAAGGAAGTGATATATACAAATATGTCAAAACTCTGCCATATTTTAAAGACAAAGATGTTGAAGCCTTCTTTATTTCATTTGAAAAATTGGCTTGGCAGATGGAGTAGTCCAAGAATTTATGGAAATGCTAGTCCAAACTAAACTGGTAGGCAGAGCTAGTGAGGTATTTGTTGCACCGTCAGATGAGGTGTCAAGAGATTATGAAAAGGTCAAACAGACTATTGTAAGTGCTTGTGAATTGTTACCAGAAACAGAGACAGCGGTTCAGAAACATAAAGAAGGAACCAGGTCAGATTTATGCTGAGTTTGAAAGAATTAAACATAGTCATTAGGATAGATTGATGTCTACTTTAAAGATAGATAGGACCTTTGAGGCTCTAAGAGAGATTATTCTGCTGGAGGAATTTAAAAACTCACTTCCAGAGATGGTAAGAATTCACGCGGAGGAACAGAAAGTTCAGGAAGTGAGAAGGGCAGCAGAATTAGCAGATCAATACATGTTGGTGCATAAGGCAAACTTCCAGCCCCAATTTCATCCTGCGAGGGATAGAAGTTGGGAGAATGAATGTTCCTACACTACGAAACCAAGAGTAGAGAGCAGTGGTAAGAATTTGCCACAGGATAAAAAAGAAGCCCAAGAGGGTGGACAGGAGATGAGAGGCCTCAGGTGTTTCCACTCTGGGTAAAGTGGGACATGAAAAGTCGCAGTGCTGGTCATCAAAGCAAGGCAGCATGGGCAAAGATGTGGTAAAAGAAGCTAAGCCAGTGTCAATAGTGAAGGTAGTAAAGGAGACCCCAGGAAGAGCTGAGGAGCTGCAGAGAGGGCACAGCCCAGGCTGGGGCTGGGTATGGAGTTATACCTGATCTGTACAAAGAATTTGCTTCTGTGTGTAACCTTTATTCAGAAAGAACAGGGGGAGAAGTTATAATTTTGAGACATACAGGATTTAACCAGTCGCTGATAGTAAGAGATAAACGATCTTGCACTTGTTCTGATCTGTTACCCGAGAGTGTGGTAATATGTGAGATAGCATTCTCCTGTGTAGCATCAGTTTGGAGTGCCAACTCAGGATTGGGGAAGTTACAGTGGGAGTGATTGAAAGAGTGTCAGTTTCAGGAATTCAGTTTGATCTTGGGAATGACTTGGTAGGATCCAAGGTGGAAGTGTTTTGAAGAAGCTCAAGGAAGACCAAGAAACTGAAGAGTTAAAACAGAATTATCCTAATATTTTCCCAGACTGTATGATAACCAGATCCCACTATCAAAAGTCACAGCACAAAGTGAAAAGTAAAGAGAAAGATGAAGGAGTTGAGGTTCAGTTAGCAGATATTCCGTTTGAGGTAATGGTGCAAGAAAAATCTGAATAGGCAAAAGGTCAGACAGAAGTGTTTAGTCCCAAAAGGCTAAGGGAGTTGCAACAGCCTGACAAGATGATTTTATATATATATATATATATATGCAAACTCCAAAAAGGAGGCAGAGAATATTCCGGAAGTTTATTATTGGAAAGGTAGAATTCTCAGATGGAAATGGAGACCCTAGCAGGTTAGTGCAGAGGAGAAATGGGCTGAAGTGTGCCAGATAGTGTTGTTGGTAGCATACAGTCAGGGAGCGTTATGGGTAGCGCATGTAGGAAGTTACCCAGGAGTGCAAAAGACTCAGGCTTAGGTACAAAAACCTTTCTATTGGCCTGGGATGCACAAGATTGTGGTTAACTTTTTGCCATACATGTCATACATGCCAAATGGTAGGGAAGCCACAAGCGGTATTAAAACCAGCCCTATTATTGCCAATTCCCTCATTTGAGGAATGTTTCAATTGAGTTATAATTGATTGTGTTGGTCCCGTCCTGAGAACTGAAAGTGGAAACCATAATGGATGTGTCTACAAGATTTCCGGAGGCAATTCCATTACGGAGTATCAAGGCAAAAAGTGTAGTAAAGAAGTTAGTAGTTTTCTTCGCACGCTTTTAGCTACCTAGAGAGTTCCAGTCAGACAAATGGTCAAATTTCACTGCTAGGCTGTTTTATGAGATTATGGATACCTCTGTGTTTGTAACCCCAAATGGGCTATATCAGTTTAAAGTGATGCCCTTTGGAATGAAGAACGCACCCGCCACATTCCAAAGACCCATGAACAAAGTTGTGGCTGGGTTAACAAACTGCAGTCTATTTGAATGATGTCATGCTCTTTAGGGAGTCCTGGAAAGATCACATGGAACAGTTGGCAAAGCTCTTTGATTGACTGTGAGAAGCAAAACTGACAATGATCTTAAACAAAACAAAATTCGTGAAAACAGAGATAGTGTTTTTGTGGTGGAACATTGGTCATGGAAGGTTGAAACCACAGAACGCAAAGACGAAGGCCATTGAGGAATTTCCATGAACAACCTCAAAGAAAGAGGAGCTTTGATTTTTAGGACTCAGCAGATTCTACTGGAAGTTTGATCCAAACCTCAGCAGTGTAGTGGCACCATTAACTGATTTGCTGAAGAAGAACACAAGGGTTTCACTGGACAGAACCATGCCAGGAGGCATTCGACCATTTGAAAGCAGCATTAATCACCAAGCCAGTTTCTGCTCCACCATACTTTTCAAAACCTTTTAAAGTCACCATCGATGCTAGTGACATCGGAGTTGGAGCTGTTCTCCTACAAGAAGGTGATGATAGGATTGAGCTGCCGGTCGGTTACTTTTCAAAGAAACTGACCATCCACCTGAGGAAATACTCCGCAACCAAAAACGAATTATTGAGTTGGTACTGGCCTTCCAACATTTTAATGTGTATGTCACAAACAATGTATCAGAGAAGGTTGTGTACACGGATCAAAATCCTCTTACACTCTAGACCGCTTTAAAGTCAAGAATATGAGACTATTTCATTGGAATCTTATGTTACAGACTTTTCATTTAAAAATTGTACATGCTGCGGGTTGTAAGAATGTAATTGCAGATGCATTGCAGCAGATTTAACTGATAAAGTTTAGATGAGATTTGTATTTATCCAACGTTATCTATATATAACTACATATATAGGAAGAAGTTAAGGAGAACTTAGATTAAAGTTATTTGCACATTATGATAATGTGTTTAGAGAATACCAAAAAATGAAGCCATCTTTTCATTATAATGGCTCATTTTTTTCTTAAGGGGGAGGTGTTATGAAGGTCTAAGGGATACTGTACTTTTATGAGAGTTGAAAAGCTAGCAAGGATTTGGAGAAGCAGAGAGAATCTGAAACAAGGTAACAATGTAACACATGGTCGAAGCAGCTAAGAGCTCTGTGGCCAGGATACGTAAACAAATTTGAATTTGGCCAATCAGTTTAAATTATGCCCCAAGTTACCAAAACCCAATCGAATTTGAAAAAAATAATGTTTTGACAATACTAAACCAATGAATCGGTTTAGGGGTGCAAATATCAGACATTTTGAACAGTTGCCCAGAGCGGCAAAAAAGCAGCTGGCACCAACAACTGAAGAGGTTGGTTTCAGAAAGATCTGCTTTCTTCAAGGGACCTTGATCTATCAAAGACCTGGGAAGGAAAATCCCTCAGAAGATGAAAAGGAGAGAGAGGAAAATCTACAGAAGACAACTGGCAAAACTGTCTGGTTTTGAAATGCGACTCTATTTTTTGCAAATCGTAATCAGAATTTTTATTGGACCAGTATTGTAGAGGGGCAGGTAAAAGATAGATTTAGAGAAAGGAATTGTGAACAATCGTTAGTTAATTATTCTCTCTTAGACAGAAATAAATAAAGTTGTTAATTTTTACTTTAAATTGTGACTTTTGGGACAGTTTTTGGCCTCTTGAATTTTAACAAATTACATCACGGGATGCATCTTTTCTGTTGTTATGGTCTAGGCCAGGCCATACAAAACATTCTTAAGTAGGCAGCCCAATCCATGACTTTGCAATTTGTTTCGGTAAGTGTACAGTGAAAATGACCTGGAGTATGTTAGCGAGGCTGACTACCAGGTTTTAAAACAGACAAACATTAGGTCACAATATTACACAATGAACCACAAAGAACAGAATGAGGAACACCTACAGAATTCAGTCTATCCAAACTAGACTTAATTATGTTGTTCTGAATAAGTATAACAGTCCAATAAACAAAGCCCTTAAACACAGAGCAAAAGATGAAACAAAGGCTTCCAGGTCAAAGTTAGAAGGGCAGAAGGTGAGAGACTTCAGCAGCCTGTTTCCACACAGCTCCACAGCCAAACTCCAAACTGAAGTTCTGAACTGAACTGCTCAGATCGAGGGCTGGCCACACCCCATTGACTGGTGCAGGTTACTTCTGAAAACGTAACAGCTTTGCCCTAAAGTAAAATCTGTTTAAGTATAAACAAAAAGGCCTTTCATCTCTGCACCAAACCCAACCATTTCAGAGCCCAGCCTGGTTATCACCCCTCTGAAAAAAAACAAGGACACAGTATCCTAGAGAAAAGGATCAAGATTTTAGCAAAAAAGGACCAGCTTTGTGACACTGTGTTGCTGGTTTAAATTAACAGAGGGGTTTGCCCCGTGCCATAACACTATATGCTGAGAGATATATCAGGAGAAAGAACATAGTTAAAATGTGATTGAAAAGATAACACAACCTGCTTCAGCTTCTTACCAGGAACTCTGAAAATTGCGAGGAAATGGTAGTAGATGAAAGCTATCTGTTGAATTATTGGTAATTCCATTTTCAAAGAGGAGACAATATCAATTGTTGTTGACAGATCTGAATCATCAGACATTCATCCGTTATATAAAGCAACTAAATCTCCCCTGTGATTTTGTGCAGATGCAGAGAGAGTGAAATTAGTTTGCAGTCTTTGAACAAACAGGCACAGTTAATTTGAATAGATATTACACAATACAATCCTCACCTCCACCGAAAGATTGAAGGAGAACAATTGGGCCAGGTCCATCTCAGGGCTCCTTGCTCGCTCTCTTAGTGCTCACTACACGGATGCTCACACAATCCCTGCCTTGCCTGGCCTTTCTCACTTTACACTCTCAATCATCGATTCATCGAGTGTATAGCATGGAAACAGACCCGATGGTCCAACTCATCCATGCTGGCCAGACATCCCAAATTAATCTCGTCCCATTTACCAACATTCCCTCCATTTCCCTCGAGAGTCAGAGAGTCATAGAGCTGTACAGCAGAGAACAAAACTTTTGGTCCAACCTGTCCATGCCGACCAGATAGCCTGAAGTATTCTATTCCCATTTGTCAGCATTTGGCCCATATCCATCTGAATCCTTCCTGTTCACATACATATCAAGATGCCTTTTAAATATTGTTATTGTAAAAGTCTCCAACATTTTATCTGGCAGCTCCTTCCATACATGCATCACCCTCTTCTGGGGTAGAAGTGCCCTGTACAAGAAGGATGATTGCACCTGAATTGGAAGGGGACTAATATACTGGCAGGGAGATTTTTTAGAGCTGGTCAGGAGGATTTAAACTTGTACAGCCAGTGGGGGGGTGGGGGGTGAGTATGTCCCAGAGAGATCAATCTGAGACTGATACAGTTGGGAAAAGGGGCAAGTTAAACAATCAGTGTGGGCAGGAACAAAGCAGAGATCAAGGTAAGACTGATAAATTAAACTGCATTTATTTCAATGTAAGAGGCCTAACAGGAAGGTAGATGAACTCAGGGCATCGTTAGGAACATGGGACTGGGATATCACAGCAATTACAGAAACATGGCTCAAGGATGGACAGGACTGGCAGCTTAATGTTCCAGGATACAAATGCTACACGAATGATAGAAAGGGGGACAAGAGAGGTGGGGGGAGGGGGGGGGGGGTGGTGAAGCATTTTTGTTCAGGGATAGCATTACAGCTATGTGTAGAAAGGATATTCCTGGGAAAACATCTAGGGAAGTTATTTGGGTGGAACTGAGAAATAAGAGACGGCTAATCACTTTATTGGGATTCTATTATAGATCCCATAATAGTCAGCAGGAAATTGAGAAACAAATTTGTAAGGAGATTTCAGTTATCTTAAGAATAGTGGCATGGTTATGGTAGGGGATTTTAACTTTCCAAACATAGACTGAGACTGTCATAGTGTTAAGGGTTTAGATGGAGAGGAATTCGCTAACTGTGTTCAAGAATATTTTCTGATTCATAATGTGGATGTACCAACTAGAGAAGGTGCAAAACTTGATCTCCTCTTGTGAAATAAGGCAGGACAGGTGACTGAGGTGTCAGTGGGGGAGCACTTTGGGGCCACCAATCAGAATTCGATTAGTTTTAAAGTCGTGGTGGAAAAGGATAGAAGGGATCTAAATGTTGAAGTTCAAAATCGGCGAAAGACCAATTTTGATGGCATTAGGCAAGATCTTTCATGAGTTGATTGGGGGCAGATGTTCGCAGGTAAAGGAATGGCTGAAAAAAGAGAAGTCTTGAAAAATAAGATAACGAAAGTCCAGAGACAAGATATTCCCGTTAGGTTGAAAGGCAAGGCTAATAGGTGTAGGGAATGCTGGATGACTAGAGGAATTGAGGTTTTGATTAAGAAAGAGAAGGAAGCCTATGTCAGATATAGACAGAAGAGATCGAATGAACTATTTAAAGGGTATAAGGTCAGTAGGAATATACTTAAGATGGAAATCAGGAGGGTGAAAGGGGGCATGAGATAGCTTTGGCAAAACGGTTAAGGAGAATCCAAAGGGATTTAATAAATATATTAGCAACTAATGTATAACTAGAGAGAGAATAGAGTCCTTCAAAGATCAGCAAGGCAGCCTATGTGTGGACCCCCAGGAGATAGGGGAGATCCTAAACAAGTATTTTGCATCAGTGTTTACTGTGGGGAAGGACATGGAAGATATAGAATGTGGGGAAATAGATGATGACATCCTTAAAAATAATCATATTACAAAGGATGGGGTGCTGAATGTCTTAAAATGCATAAAAGTGGATAAATCCCCAATATATGATCAGATGTTCCCTGGAACTCAGTGTAAAACTAGGGAAGTGATTGCTGGGCCCCTTGCTGAGATATTTGTGTCATTGACGTTCACAGGTGAGATGCTGGAAAACTGGAAGTTGGCTGATGTGGGTCACTATTTAAGAAAGGTGGCATGGAAAAGCCAGGGAACTATAGACCGGTGAGGCAGACGTTTGTGGTGAGCAAGTTGTTGCAGGGAATCCTGAGGGACAGGATGTACATGTATTTGGAAAGGCAAGGTCTGATTAGGGATAGTCAACATGACTGTTTGTGGAAATCATGTCTCACTAATTTGATTGAGGTTTTTGAAGAAGTAGAAAGAGGATTGATGAGGGCAGAGTTGTGTATTTGATCTATATGGACTTCAGCAAGGCATTCAACAAGGTTCCTCATGATTGACTGGTTAGCAAGGTTAGATCTCATGGAACACAGGGAGAACTAGCCACTTGAATCTCGAACTGGATCAAAGGTCAAAGACAGAGGGTGGTGATGGAGATTGCATTTCAGACTAGAGGCCTGTGACCAGTGGTGTGCCACAAGGACTGGTGCTGGGTCTACTGCTTTTCGTCATTCATATAAACGACTTGGGTGTGAACATTTCGTTAGTAATCTTGCAGATGACACCAAATTTGAAGGCGTAGTGGACAGTGAAGAAGGTTACCACAGAGTACAATGGGATCATGATCAGATGGGGCAATGGGCTGAGAAGCGGCAGAAGGAGATGAATTTAGATAAATGTGAAGTGTTGCATTTTGGCAAAGCAAATCAGAGCAGGACTTGTACACTTAATGGTCAGGTCCTGGGGAGTGTTGATCAATAAAGAGACCTTGGAGTACAGGTTCATAGTTCCTTGAAAGTGGAGTCATAGAAGTCGTTTGATGTGCTTTCCTTTATCGGACAAAGCATTGAGTATAAGAGTTGGGAGGTCATGTTATAGAATATAGAACATAGAACATTACAGCACAGGACAGGCCCTTTGGCCCTTGATGTTGCGTCGACCTGTCATACCAATCTGAAGCCCATCTAACCTACACTATTCCATGTATGTCCATATGCTTGTCCAATGACGACTTAAATGCACTTAAAGTTGGCGAATCTACTACCATTGCAGGCAAAGCATTCCATATGCTTACTACTCTCTGAGTAAAAAAACTACCTCTGACATCTGTCCTACATTGATCACCCCTCAATTTAAAGCTATTCCCCCTCGTGCTCGCTGTCACCATTCTTGGAAAAAGGCTCTCCCTGTCCACCCTATCTAACCCTCTGCTTATCTTATATGTCTCTGTTAAGTCACCTCTCAACCTTCATTTCTCTAACGAAAACAGCCTCAAGTCCCTCAGCATTTCCTCGTAAGACCTTCCCTCCACACCAGGCAACATCCGAGTAAATCTCCTCTGCACCCTTTCCAAAGCTTCCACATCCTTCTTATAATGCGGTGACCAGAACTGAACACAATACTCCAAGTGCGGCCGCACCAGAGTTTTGTACAGCTGTAGCTTAACCTCATGGTTCTGGAACTCGATCCCTCTATTAATAGAAGCTAAAACACTGTGTGCCTTCTTAACAAGCCTGTCAACCTGGGCGGTAACTTTCAAGGATCTGTGTACCTGGACACCGAGATATCTCTGCTCATGTACACTACCAAGAATCTTACCATTAGCCCAGTACTTTGCATTCTGGTTTCTCCGACCAAAGTGAATCACCTCACACTTGTCCGCATTAAACTCCATTTGCCACCTCTCAGCCCAGCTCTGCTCCTTATCTATGACTCTCTGTAACCTACAACATCCTTCATCACTATCCACAACTCCCCTGACATTTGTGTCGTCTGCAAATTTACTAACCAACCCTTCTATGCTGTCATCCAAGTCGTTTATAAAAATGATGAACAGCAGTGGATCCACCACCGACCCTTGCGGTACACCACTGGTAACTGGACTCCAGGATGAACATTTCCCATCAACCACCACCCTCTGTCTTCTTTCAGCAAGCCAATTACTGATCCAAACTGCTATATCTCCCAGAATCCCATTCCTCTGCATTTTGTACAATAACGTACTATGGGGAACCTTATCGAACACCTTGCTGAAATCCATTTACACCACATCAACTGGTTTACTCTCATCTACCTCTTTGGTCACCTTCTCAAAGAACTCAATAAGGTTGTGAAGCACGACTTACCCTTCATAAAACCATGCTGACTACCCCTAATCAAATTATTCTTTTCTATATGATTATAAATCCTATCTCTTATAACCTTTTCCAACACTTTACCAATAACTGAAGTAAGGCTCACTGGTCTATAATTACCAGGATTGTCTCTACTCCTCTTCTTGAACAGGGAACCACATTTGCTATCCTCCAGTCTTCTGGCACTATTCCTGTAGACAATGACAATTTAAAGATCAATGCCAAAGGCTTGGCAATCTCCTCCCTGGCTTCCCAGAGGATCCTAGGACTTATCTATTTTCAAACTCTCAGGATTTCTAATACCTCTTCCTTGTGAACCTCAGTCACACTTACTCAAGTAGCCTGTATCTCAGTAATCTCCTCGACAACATTGTCGTTTCCTAGAGTGAATGGTGTCAAAATACTCATTTAGTGTTTCCCCTATCTCCTCTGACTCCACACACAACTTCCCACTACTATCCTTGATTGGCCCTAATCTTACTCTTGTCATCCTTTTATTCCTTAAATTCCTATAGAAAGCCTTAGGGTTTACCCTAAACCTATCCACCAAAAACTTCTCGTGTCTTCCCCCGGCTCTTCTGAGCTCTCTCTTTAGGTCTTTCCTGGCTACCTTATAATCGTCAAGCACCCGAACTGAGCCTTCACATCTCATCCTAACATAAGCCATCTTCTTCCTCTTGACCAGAGATTCCACTTCCTTCGTAAACCACGGCTCCCGTGCTCTACAGCTTCCTCCCTGCCTGACAGGTACATACTTATCTAGGACACACAGTAGCTTTTCCTTGAATAAGCTCCTCACTTCTAATGTGCCTATCCCCTGCAGTTTCCTTCCCTATCCTTACTTCCTAAGTCTTGCCTAATCATCTTGTAATTGCCATTCTCCCAGCTGTAACTCTTGCCCAGTGGTATACACCTAAGCCTTTCTATCACTAAAGTAAACATCACAGAATTATGATCACTATCACCAAAGTGCTCACCTACTTCCAAGTCCAACACCTGGCCGGGCTCATTACCTGGTACCAAATCTAATGTGGCTTCACCCCTTGTAGGCCTGTCTACATACTGTGTCAGGAAGCCCTCCTGCACACATTGGACAAAAACTGACCCATCTATAGTACTCATACTATAGTGTTCCCAGTCAATATTTGGAAAGTTGAAGTCCCCCATGACAACTACCCTGTCTCTCTCACTCCTATCTAGAATCATCTTTGCTATCCTTTCCTCTACATCTCTGGAACTATTTGGAGGCTGATAGAAAACTCCCAACAGGGTGACCGCTCCTTTCCTGTTTCTAACCTCAGCCCATACTACCTGAGTTGACAAATCCCCAAACATCCTTTCTGCAACTGTGATACTGTCCTTGACCAACAATGCCACACCTCCCCATCTTTTACCAACTTCTCTGTTCTTACTGAAACATCTAAATCCTGGAACCTGCAACAACTATTCCTCTCCCTGCTCTATCCATTTCTCCGAAATGGCCACAGCATCAAAGTCCCAGGTACCAACCCATGCCGCAAGTTCACCCACCTTATTCCGGATGCTCTTGGCGTTGAAGTAGACACACTTCAAACCAACTTCTTGCTTGCCGGCATCTTGCATCCCTGAAACTTGGTTTTGGACCTTCCTACTCTCAACCTTTTCTATACTCGAACTACAATTTTGGTTCCCACCCCCCTGCTGGATTAGTTTAAATACACCCCAATAGCCTTAGCAAATTCTCCCCCCCCCCCAACTACCCTCAGTTTATTGGTACCCCTCTGGTTCAGATGAAGACCATCATGCTTGTAGAGGCCCCACCTACCCCAGAAAGAGCCCCAATAATCCAAGAATCCAAAACCCTGCCTCCTGCACCATCCCGGTAGCCATGTGTTCAACTCTTCTCTCTCCCTATTCCTTGCCTCACTAGCATGTGGCATGGGCAACAAACCAGAGACGACAACTCTGTTCGTCCTAGCTCTAAGTTTCCATCCTCGCTCCCTGAAATTCTGTCTTAAATCCCAATCTCTCTTCCTACCTATGTCATTGGTACCGATGTGGATCACGACTTGGGGCTGCTCCCCCTCCCCCTTAAGGATCCCAAAAACATGATCAGGACATTGGTTAGGCCAGATTTTGAATATTGCATGCAATCCTGGTCTCCCTCCTATTCGAAGGATGTTGTGAAACTTGAAGGGTTCAGAAAAGATTTACAAGGATGTAACCAGGTTTGGAGGATTTGAGTTACAGGAAGAGGCTGAACAGGCTGGGACTGCTTTCCCTGGAGCTTCAGAGGCTGAGGAGTGACTTTACTTAGAGGTTTATAAAATTATGAGGGGCATGGGTAGGGTAAATAGACAAGGTCCTTTCACTGGGGTGAGGACATCCAGAACTAGAGGGAATGGGTTTAGGGTGAGAGCGGAAAAATTAAAAAGGAAGCTCAGGGCCAACCTTTTCAAGCAGAGAGTGGTATATGTATCAAATGAACTGTCATAGGAAGTGATAGAGGCTGGTACAATTACGACATTTAAAAGGCATTTGGAATGAGTGTATGATTAGGAAGGGTTCAGACGGATATGGGCCAAAGGCTGGCAAATGGGACTAGATTAGGTTGGGGGTATCTGCTCGGCATGGACAAGTTGGACTGAAGGGTCTGTTTCACTGCTGTACATCTCTGTGACTCTATAATCGAGCTTTGCTTCTTCTCCAGTAAGTACACCTGCATACTGAATCAGAAAATTATGTGTACATACTTGCATTCCTCTTGTTATGAAGTTGAAGGTGTGTACCATACCTGTAAGAGAGAATGAATACTGTTCTGCACTGAGAGCTCAAAAGCACTTGTCATACAAAGAAGTAGCAGTCTCAGAATGTACTGGAAAATTGAAAATATGTAACATTTGGCTGTGAAATAGGTACCTGAGTTGGTTGCTGTTTTGATAACAATTCGAATTTTAATTCAAATCAGTTTAAATTACGTGCCAGATTACTAAAACCCAATTGAGTTTGAATTTATTGTTTCACCAACCTCAAACCAATGAACCTATCTGATGTTGGGGATGTAAGAAAAGGCAGGCATTTTGAAGATCAGACAGAGTAACTGCCATCGAGAAAGACCCAAGACAATGAAACACTCTCCATCAAAGATACCTTTTCATATGAAACATATTCACCATAAAAGAAAGATGATGACTCAGGCAGATCTTCAGCTGAAAGAAGAAAGACACCAACAATGACAGCCGCTCTATGGCTGAGAAATTAATTTGCTGTAATTTTAAAAAGAGTTTTATTGGAACAGTATATTGTTACAGAGTTGCAGGCAGGTAATAAGTTGTTCAGAGAAAGGTGGGCTTCGAATTGTGAATAAGTTGTTGTTTAATGTTCACTCTTAGAGTTAAAGAATAAATTGATAAATTAGCAGAAGGGTTCACCGACGTGACGTAACAGTTTGTGGGCTCGAGTCCATTAGTTGGACAGGTTTAGACAGACCCACTCTGAGATTTGGACAAATTTGATCAGATTTGGGATACGAAAGATCCCGACAAATTCGAATACTTGCTGATTAGTGTCTTAGACCTTAAAATAAAATGTACGTTAGAAAATTTGTTTAATTTTGGTTACTCGTAGTGGTTCAATTAAAAGGGAGAGAAGTGGCTGTTAAGGTTGCTAAAGAGGTTCTGGGTTTGAAGATGATTCCCAAATTTTCCAAGCAAGTTTAGAAAGACAGAGGAAGGCCATACATTTAGAAGGAGCAAATAAGTTAGAATTGGGTCTAACCAGGGACAAAAGGAAAGCTCAAATTGTAATGGAGTTGGTCAAACACTTAAATGTGTCAGAGAAACAGACAAATGCTGTAGAGTTAGAAAAAATTAAATTGCAATTGAGGCAAATGGAGTTAGAAGATAAGGAAAGGGAAAGAACAGCCACAAGAGAAAAAAGCGATGGATATATACGGATACCATGTACAATATGTGGAAGACGCACTGCTCTCCAATGGGTAAGGGATTAGGAGAGACTAAATCAGGCATGGAGGGAGGAAAGGAAACCACAACGACAGCGTCTCCCACAACATCCCTATCCCCGAGCCTGGAAGAGGGCAGGCAGTTGTGGTCAACCGACTAAGGGTGGGCCTGGACTCCGGCGTCTGTGTCAGGGTGTTTGGTGGGATGATCCGAGACCCGAGGCCTCATGTCCCTGTCACTGTTTATTGGAGGAAAGGCAATGTACTGTTGCACCTGCCAATATACGTTCTGTTGGCTCCCACAAGGATACCTACACAGCCCAACCTTAAACCATTAGCTAATAGCAAGGGACTGAGATATGTGAGCGCTGTCCCTGGACATTCATGTCAAACATTATATTGATGCCACCTTGACCCAGGGGCCAACGGAAACCGCGATGGTGGTAGCTCGAGCCACACAGTGTGAGCCAGAGGCTGGGAAATGAACCTGGAAAAGGTACAGCGAGCAGCACAATCAGTGCAGTTTTTAGGCATTCAGTGCACAAAAGGGGATAGAGTCATCCCTGAAAAAGTAAAGAATAAAATACAAGAAATGGCAGTTGCAACTAGCAAGGCTGAGACACCAAAATGTATAGGTCTACTCAGATATTGGTACCTGACTTGACCCTGTTACTAAGATGTTTATATGCCATTACTTGAAAGAAAGCTCAGTTTGAATGGGGCGACGAACAGCAGAAAGCATTTGTAGCTTCTGAAGAGGCTATAGCAGTAGCGCTTCCCCGGCCCCTCGGATACCTGGCTTCCCCTTTGAATGATGAGTATCGATGATACAAGATGGAGCCCACGTGGAGCTTAGGGCAGAGACTAAAGAGAAAAGCAATACCTTTGGACTTCTAATCCAGAAAACTGACTGAAGCAGCTACACATTACACTCCATTTTAAAAGCAACTTCTGACCTGTTACTGAGCTCCAGTCCAATCTGAAGGGCAGATTGGTGAGGAGAAACTGTCCCTCAATCCTGAGTTACCAATTCTGACAGGGGTGTTATCTGACATTGTGACCCACACGGCCGGTAAAGCCCATCAAAGCTCCATTGTAAACCGGAAATGGTACATAGCTGATCAAGACAAGAAAGATAAAAAAAGGGGTTTCCAAACGCCTTGAATAAATAGCTGAATACCCACCAGGTGACTAAACTGCAAGCTCTGACCAGGCCGTGCATCTTTCGTTCGAACAACTGCCCAAAGATACCCGTCACTGTGCTTGGTTCACTGATGGATCAGCCCCCTGGAAGAATGGCCAGAGGCTGTGGTGAGTAGCTGTGTTTAATCGCTCCACACTGACGATTATCTACAGTGAAGAAGGTGGGGGATTGAGCCAGTATGCAGCATTAGCAGTTGTGGTCCTAGTGCTGGAGAAGGTGAGTCAGCATCTGGATTTATACTGACCCATGGGCAATGGCTGTGTGGGTGCCAACCTGGCAGTCACATGACTGGAAGATTGATGGAAAGCCCCTGTGGGGAACAGGAATTATGGGAACAAATATGGGCAAAGGCACAGCACATAGAAATTACTGTGTACCAGACTGATGGCCATGGGAAGGATGGTTCAGAATCTGCCGGTCACAACAAGACTGTAGATGGAATAGTAAAAGCCAGAACAGTTGAAGATGCATCTGAAGAGTACCACACTGGAATATGGCCTCATGAAAAATCAGGGCATTGAGGGTAACATGGCACTTGCATTGGGCAAGAAATTGTGATTTGCATTCCCCTTCAAGCTGGTGAAAGAAGTTCCTGGCAAGTGTGAGATCTGTCAAAAGGTGAAACACACATCACTGCTGAGAAAGCTGATGGCATAAATCAAACGAGGAGATCAGCCTGTTCCAATCTGGCAGATTGACTATGTTAGCCCATTACTGTGACAACAACAATATCAATATCTGTTAACCATGGTAGACACTTACTCTGGGCTCATGTTAACTTTCCCGACAATCAAAGCGAATCAGAGTGAGGCTGCTAAAGGCCGAGAACAGTTGATATCCTGCTGTGGTGAACTACCAGAAAGACAATCAGATAATAGCTCACACTTTACAGGTCAGCGGGTGGAGCAATGGGCTGTGGACAACAGGCTACATTGTATGTTCCACATTCCTTATTACCCTCAAGCGGCTGGCTTCGTAGAACGAATGAATGGGTTATTCGTACAACACATTCAGTTATTGACCCCTAATCATTCCCTAGAGGGGTGGCTGAAAGTGCTGCCACAGGTATTGGATAATCTGAATAATCAGCCTCTGAAAGGAGGGGCACCCATGAGGAGAATGTGTGAAGGAGGTTACCAGTTACATCCTCCCAATAAACCTACAATGTCTGATGACTTTTGTAGGGGCAAAAGTGTGAGTACACCCCCCAGAACACCTGCCTGAACCTGGTGGGATACTTGCTCGAGGACAAGGTGATACCAGTTGGGTATTGATCATGGAGCAGGAAACACCAGAGTGTAGAGCCAGAGGGCATTTAATGAAAGGAGAGGGAATTGTCAAAGATTGTAAACTGATAAGATATAATTTCTTCCCATAATCATGTGAATTTATTACGGATGGATGCTGATGTGGACAATTCACCAGTTGGCAGCTGCTGTACCTTATCTCAGGAGAAAGGCCACTCTGGTCATAAATCTGATGATACAATTGAGAGGGTGGTGCTGGAAAAGCACAACATCGAAGGAGCAGGAGAATTGATGCTTCGGGAAAAAGCCCTTCATCAACAATGAGGTTGTGAGACAAGGGAGTGGGGAGATAAATGGGGGGGGGCTCGGGGGTGGGGGAGTGAAGAGAGCTGGGGATGCAGTAGGTGGATGGAGGTGGGGATAAAGGTGATAGGTTGGAGAGGAGGGTGGATAAGATAGGTGGGAAGGAAGATGGACAGGTAGGACAGGTCATGAGGACAGTGCAGAGTTGGAAGGTTTGGAACTGGGATGAGGTGCGGGGAGAGGAAATGAGGAAACTGCTGAAATCGACATTGACGTCGTGGGGTTGGAGGGTCCTGACGTAAAAGATGAGGCATTCTTCTTCCAGGCGTCAGGTGGTTAGGTAGTGGTGATGGAAACGGCCCAGGACCTGCATGTCCTTGGCAGAGTGGGATGGGGAGTTGAAGTATTCGGCCACGAGGTGGTGGGTTGGTTGGTATGGGTGTCCTGGGAATGTTCTCTGAAGCGCTCTGCAAGTAGGTATCCTGTCTCCCCAACATAGAGGAGACCACATCTGGAGCAACAGATACAGTAACTGACATGTGTGGAAGTGCAAGTAAAACTCTGATGGATGTGGAAGGCTCCTTTGGGGCCTTGGATAGAGGTGAGGGGGAGGTAGGGGCAAAGATTTAGTAAATCCTGCGGTGGCAGAGGAAGGTGCCAGAAGGGGATGGGGGGTGGGTTGGTGAGGGGATGGACCTGACAAGAGAATCGTGAAGGGAAAGGTCTTTATGGAAAGTGGATAGGGATGCGGAGGGAAATACAGAGGAACCTCGATTATCCGAATACCAATTACCCAAAAATCTGATTATCTGAAGGAGATCTCGAGGTCCCAATAGAAACGTTACATCAAAGACGTGTTTCCATCAGTCATTGAGTCTTTTGTTTACAGTGATTAAGCAGGCATCATCTCCAAGTGACAGACTTCCTGCCCTTTCTCTCTTCCCACACTTTCCCTGGAATATTACAGAGGGGTGTACTCTAAACTGCCCTTCCCCAGATAATCTCTCCAACATAGTCCTCTACAGGGCAAATGTGGAAACTGTCAAGAAGTTTCAGCTACCTGGAGACTTACCCCACAAAGGCAGCTGCAGTCGTGTTGTTGGTGTCCAATCCTGCTGCCCCAGAGAGTGGGTGGGGGCGAATGGGGGTTGCACTGGGGGGCCAGTGTTGGACGGTGTTGGGTTCAGGTGGCTGTGTTGGATGGTGTTGGGGGCGAGGGTCGGTGTTGGGATTGGAGATCTGTGTTGGAAGGGGTGGGTGGCGGTGATGGACAGGGTTGGGGTGGGGATTGGTGTTGGGATCGGGGGCAGGTGTCGGTGTTGGGATTGGGGAGCTCTGTTGGACGGGGTGGGTGGCGGTGATGGACAGGGTTGGGGGTGGGGATTGGTGTTGGGATCGGGGGTGTTGTTGAATGGGATGGGGGCGGGTGTCGATGTTGGGATTGGGGAGTTGTGTAGGACTGGGCAGATGGCGGTGATGGGGCCGTGCGATGGTATTGGTTGGGGCTGGGGGGTGGGGACAGTGTTGGGGTTGGGGGACAGTGTTCAATTGGGCCGGGGGCGGTGATCGGGCCGGGGACGGTATAGAGTGGGGCTGGGGGCGGGGGCAGTGTTGGGGTCGGGGGACAGTGTTGGGGCGGTGTTCAATGGGGTGGGGGCACGCCTGCTGTGTGCTGCTGCAGTCTCCTGAACAGGGAGTAGACTTTAAAAACTCCAAGCCCCAGAGGAAAAGTATTTAATTGATTAACTAAATAATCAATTATCCGAATGAAAGAGTGCCTGCCATCTCATTTGGATAATCGAGTTTCCCCAGTATATCTCTGGTGGTGGGGTCCATTTGTAGGAAATGGCAGAGGAGGATGCAATCTAGACGGATGTTGGCAGGGTCGAAGGTGGGGACAAGGAGGGGAGGGGTTCTGTCCTCGTTGCAGTTCAAGGGGGTTCGAGGGTCGGGGTGCAGGAAATGGATGAGATGCACTGGATAGCATCATCAACCATGTGGGAGGGGAAATTGTGGTCTTTAAAGAAGGAGGCCATCTGGTGTTTTCTGTGGTGGGTTTGTAGACGATGTTAGTGTTGATTTGGCAACATTCTCCATCTTTTCCTCTGATACATTGATGACTGCATTGACACCACCTTGTGCTCCCACGAGGAGGTTGAAGAGTTCATCAACTTCACCAACAGATTCCACCCTGACCTTAAGTTCACCTGGACCATCTCAGATACCACCCTCCCCCTCCTGGACCTCTCCATCTCCATCAACAGTACAAATTCAAAGTTGACATCTTCTACAAACCCACTGACTCCTACAGCTACCTGGGCTACACCTTCTCTCACCCTGCCTCCTGCAAAAATGCTTACCCTTTTTCCCAATTCCTCTGCTTCTGCCACATCTGCTCTCAGGAGGATCAGTTCCACCATAGATGCTGCAAATCTTCCCTCCATGTGTGACTAAAAATCATCTATCTACACCACACAATTAGGTAATCCAGAAATATGTTTATCGGTTAGCCTTTGAAATGTGGCTGGCACATTTTTCCTAACAAATGGCATGACTTCAAATTGGTATAGTCCTTTCAGTGTCTCAAAAGCCAAATTGTCTTCACTCTTTTGTAAAGATACCTGGCAGTATCCTGTGAGCAGGTTTAGCTTAGAAATGTAAGTTGCTTGTCCTATCTTCTCAATACAGTCTTCCAAACGTGGAATAGGAAATGAATCGGGTTTTGTAGCTGCGTTACCTTTGCCATAGTTCATACATAATCATTGGGTACCATTTGGTTTTGGCACCAGTTACTGCAACTCACTCCCAGTATGTTGTGTTTGAGCACTCATTCAATCTCTTTTAAATCTGTGCCAACTTTAGAGTGTTAAGTCTACGAGGACATTGTTTCATTGGAACAGCATTTCCTATCACCTTCCTCCCCTATAAAAATACATTTTCAGCACATTCACATGACACACTCTCTGAGATTTCTTTCTATTTAGCATTCTTATCAAAAAGTTCACCTCACTCAACCTCCTTCCAATTTGATAAGGTGCACTAAACCTTGTGTTTAAAGATACACCTACCACTGAATGTAATACTAACACTTTATATTGACAAACAAAAGCATGACTTTTTGATTTCTTGAGAGCTTCCTGTTTCATCACATGCTGTGCGACTTTCAAATGCTGTCGAGCTAACTTACCCACTCTATTTCACCTTTCCCTAAAATATCACGCATATTCCAAACATGTGGTCTCTGAACTCCAAACACCAATTTGTTCTTAATTAATTCTAGTGATCCTCTCACCTCTTACTCAAAACTGATTAGAATGGGCTGAATTTCATAGATTTATTTGGCATATCCCGAATTGCAAAAAATAGAGATTGAACTCCTTTATCGCAGTCCTCTGGATTGTCTTGACTTATAAGCCCTTAGCATGGTCATTAAAGTTTGATGTCGCTGTTCTAACTCTCCCTGTGATTCTGGATTGTATACAGCGGATGTGAATTATTTTATTCCTAAATTATCCATAAGTGCTTGAAGGGTGGAGAGATAAATGAGAGGAGGGTGGGGGTGGGGAGAAAGTAGCATCGAGTACAATAGGTGAGTGGGGGAGAGGATGAAGGTGATAGGTCAGGGAGGAGGGTGGAGTGGATAGGTGGAAAAGAAGATAGGTAGGTAGAACAAGTCATGGGGACAGTGCTGAGCTGGAATTTTGGAACTGGGGTGAGGTGGGGGAAGGGGAAATGAGGAAACTGTTGAAGTCCACATTGATGCCCTGGGGTTGAAGTGTTCTGAGGCGAAAGATGAGGCATTCTTCCTTCAGGCATCTGGTTTTGAGGGAATGGTGGTGAAGGAGGCCCAGAACCTCCATGTCCTCGGCAGAGTGGGAGGGGGAGTTGAAATATTGGGCCACAGGGTGGTGTGGTTGATTGATGCGGGTGTCCCAGAGATGTTCCCTAAAGTGCTCTGCTAGGAGGTGTCCAGTCTCCCCAATGTAGAGGGGACCGAATAGGGAGCAACGGACACAATAAATGATATTGGTGGATGTGCAGGTAAAACTTTGATGGATGTGGAAGGCTCCTTTAGGGCCTTGGATGGAGGTGAGGGAGGAGGTGTGGGCACAGATTTTGCAGTTCCTGCGGTGGCAGGTGAAGGGGCCCGGATGGGAGGGTGGGTTGTAGGGGGACGTGGACCTGACCAGGTCGTCACGAAGGGAACGGTCTTTGCGGAAGTTGGAAAGAGGTGGGGAGGGAAATATATCCCTAGAGGTGGAGTCTGTTTGGAGGTGGCGGAAATGTCGGCAGATGATTTGGTTTATGCCAAGGTTGGTAGGGTGGAAGGTCATCACGGGGCGTTCTGTCCTTGTTACGGTTGGAGGGGTGGGGTCTGAGGGCGGAGGTGCGGGATGTGGACGAGATGCATTGGAGGGCATCTTTAACAACAATGGAAGGGAAATTGCGGTCTGTAAAGAAGGAGGCCATCTGGCGTGTTCTGTGGTGGAACTGATCCTCCTGGGAGCAGATACGGCAGAGGTGGAGGAATTGAGAATACGGGATGGCATTTTTGCAGGAGGTAGGGTGGGAAGAGTTGTAATCCAGGTAGCTGTGGGAGTCGGTGGGTTTGTAAAAAAATGTCGGTGTCAGGTCGTATTACTTGGAGTTAGTATAGACCTATGAGGATAGAATTGTCATGTTCAGTAGATTAATGTGAATGCTTTGCAACTTTGTTTCCAATGATTTGCTGAAAAGAATTGACATAATGAATAATAGTAAGAAGTGGATATATTATAGAATTTCTCAGCATTTCTCTGAATTTAGACTGAGCCAATGCATAACCCAATGTGTTTGTATAGAAACTCAGCAGTTCAAACATATCTCCAGTGAAATCTGGAATAAATGTGGGATCAAAATAATCATCTGGTTCATAAAACATATATGTAATTCTAGAAATGAGGAAAAACATAGTATATGTCATCCACAGCACGATTAAAGTGCTAGAAATGGTGAACAATAAAGTGATGGATTTCCTTCGGCTCTGCATCTCTGGATCGTCGCTGTTCTGGGTGTTGCGTTGACCTTGCAGTGCTCTGCGGGTTTGATTCGCCATCACAATGTGTCGGACAGTCAGTGTGTTGAGCAGTAAAATGAGTAAGTATGGCAATAGTGAGTTTAAAATTGTATCAAGCCAGTCAAAGGTGATCCATCCTGGTAAGATAAAGTAGTCTGGTTTGAAATGAGCACCGCATTCCACATTGTTTATTGTGGAGATTAGTTGATGTGCAAAATATAGGGGAATATTTTGGAAAGTGAACACACACGGTCACTATAACCACAGCTGCACTTTCCTCCCTACAATACTTTGCTCTCAACCTCTGGCAACAAATGAGGACAAAGTGATTGACAGTGAAAGCGACCATGAGCCAAACAGAGCAGTCAACAGCTGTGTAGTTGATCACCTCATTGATGCTCCTTATTGAGGTGAAGTGTAGCAATGATAATGGAAAATGGTTGGAAAGCATGTAATAGATTATCACATTGGAAATAATGACCAGGAGATCAACTGTTTTCATACCCATGAATAAAGAGTGACCCCTCTGGATAGGCCATAGCCTCCACGAATTAGAAGGACAAGTATCAGTATATTAACCACAAAGAAAAGAACAGAATCCCCAGATTAATAATACAACATTGCTTGGAAATTATGACACAAAACCAGGTCATTTGACCCAATAGGTCTACATTGAGGTTCACACTGCACATGTGTTTCCTCCCAATGATTTCAGCTCACAATATTGAGATATTATTTCTTTCAGCCTCATGTATTTACTGAGATTTCCCATCAGGCAAACTCACAAATGTGTAGAAATATTGCACAGATTGGAAGGGAGAAAGATTTTCTCAAACCAGAATTCCTTTGCAGAGATGGATTAAGTGAGTGTACACCCCACCACATTGCCTTATGCCAGTCTATAATTAAACAGAAGGGTGCGTCGTGGTGGGAGGGGCTGCCTCCTTTGAACATTTACACACTGAAGCTCATTGTGAGTTCAATTGTCCACAATTGTGTGGGATACATTCTCCTTGTAAATCTTCCCACTCTCATCTTAAACATACCCCCTACCCACAGGAAAAGACCTTGGCTCTTCACCTTATCCAAGCCCCTCATAATTTTGTAAACTTCTATAATGTCCCCCCTCAGCCTGTGACGCTCCAGGCAAAATAGCTTCAACCTGTTCATCCTCTCCCTATGGCTCAAACCGTCCAATCTTGGCAATGTGCTTCTAAAGCACTTCTGAACCCTTTCCAGTTTCACAACATCCTACTTATAACAGGAAGACCAGAATTGAATGCAGTATTCCAATGACCTCCCAATTCCCACACTCAATGTACTGATTCATAAAGGCCAGCTTCCCAAATGCCTTCTTTACTATCCTGTCTACCTGTGACTCTACTTTCAAGGAATTATGAACTTGCATTCCAAGGTCTCTTTGAACAGCAATACTCCTCAGATCTAGCCCTGATGTGCCTTTCCAAACTGCAGCACCTCACATTTATCTACATTAAACTCCATCTGCCACCCCTTGGCCCATCAGCCCACCTGATCGAGATCCTGTTGCAATCTGAGGTAACCTTCTTAGCTCTCCACCAAGCTTCCAATCTTAGTGTCACCTGCAAACTTACTAACCATAATTGCTGTGTTCACATCCAAGTTATTTCTCATAATAACAAAAAGCAGTTGCCCCAGCACTGATCCTTGTGCATAATGCTGATCACAGGCTTCCAGTCTGAAAAGCAACTCTCCACCACCACCCTCTGTCTCCCACCTTTGAGCCAGTTATGCAGCGAATGGTGAGTTCCCCCTATTCCATGTGATCTAACCTTACTAAACAGGTGCCTTGCAAAACGCCTTATTGAAGATTAAGTTCATCACTCTGCCTTCATCAATCCTTTACCTCACTTCTTCAAAAACACAATCAAGTTAGTGAGACGTGATTTCCCTCACACAGAAACATATTGAGTATGCATAATCAGTCCTTGCCTTTCCAAATACATGTAAATCCTGCCCCTCAGGATTCCCTCGAACAACTTACCCACCACCAATGTCCCCGGTCTTTAGCTTTCTGGCTTTTCCTTGCCACCTTTCTTAATAATGGCACCATGTTGGCCAACCTCCAGTCTTCTGGCATCTCACCTGTGGCAGCTGATGATACAAATATGTCGGCTAGGGGCCCAGCAATCACTTCATTAGCTTCCTACAGTGTTCTAGGTTATACCTGATCAGATTTTGGGGATTTAGTCATCTTTTTTGCATGTTAAATTGTCCAGCACCTCCTCCGTTATTATGGTCAATTTACAAGAAATTGCTCTTTATTTCCCCAAGTTGTCTAGCTTCCATATCCTTCTCCACAGTCAACACTGATGCCAAATACTCAATTGGTCTCTCCCTCCTCCTCTGTGGTTCCATGCATGATGGCCTTGTTGATCTTTATGGGGCCCTAGTCTCGCACAAGTTACTCTTCTGTCTGTAATGCAGTTTTAGAATCCCTTTGGATTCTCCTTAACCCTACTTGCCGAAGCTGTTTTGTGTCCCATTTTTGCCTTCCTGATTTCACTCTTCACTAAAAGTCTACTGTCCCATACTCTTCTAGGGATTCACTTGATCCCTGCTGTCTATACCTGACATATGCAACTTTCTTTTCTTTTCTTGACCAAACTCTCAATTTCTCTCATCAGTCAGCATTCCTTACACCTATCAATATTATCCTTCTCTGTTTAACAGGAACTTATTGTCACTGGGCTCTTCTTACTGCATTTTTGAAGGCTTCCCATTTTCCAGCCATCGCTTTACCTGCGAATATCTGTCCCCAATCACCTTTTCAAAGTCCTTGACTAGTACTGTCAAAATTGGCCTTTCTCCAGTTTAGAACGCTAATGTTTAGGTGCAGTCTATCCTTTACCATCACTGCTTTACAACTAATGGAATTATGATCACGAGTCCCAGAGTGCTCCCCCTACTGAGACCTCAGTCACTTACCCTGCCTTATTTTCCAAAGGAAGGTCAAGTTTTCTTCCTTCTCTGGTCGGTACATCCACATGTTGAATGAGAAAACTTTTTGGACACACTGAACAAATTCTTCTCCATTCAAGCCCTTAACACTAAGACGGTCTGTGTCTATGTTTGGTGAGTTAAAATCCCTGAACATTACCACCCAATATTCTTACAGATAACTGAGATGTCTTTTCAAATTTGCTTCTCAAATTCCCACTGACTGTTGGGGGTCTATAGTACAATCCCATTAAAGTGATCATCCCTTTCTTATTTATCAGTTTCATCCATAACTTCCCTTGATGTACTCCCTGAAATATCCTCCCTCAGGACAATTGGAATGTTATCCCGAACCAGAAACATCACTCTCCCTCCTCTCTTGCCTCCCTTTCTGCCCTTCCTATAGTATCAATACCCTGTAACATTAAGCTGCCAGTGCTGTCCATCCCTGAGCCATGTCTCTGCAATAGCTAGGTTGCCGCAGTCCCATGTTGCCAACCATGCTCTGAGTTCACCTGCCTTACCTGTCAGGCCTCCTGCATTTAAATTAATGCAGTTTAATTTGTCAGTCCTACATCCATTCTCTGCTTTGTTCCTGCCTGCCTTGACTGTTTGACTTGCTCCTTTTCCCAACTGCACTAATCTCAAGCTGACCTTGTTTCTCGCCATCTCTCTGACTTGTTTAAATCCCCCAGAGCAGCTCTTGCAAGTCTCCCCACCATTATATTGGTCCCTTTCCAATTCAGGTGCACACTGTTATTTGTATGCAAGTGTCACCAAAATTGGAGGTGTAATGGACAGTGACGAGGGTTACCTCAGATTACAACAGGATCTGGACCAAATGGGCCAATGGGCTGAGAAGTGGCAGATGGAGTTTAATTCAGATAAATGCGAGGTGCTGCATTTTGGGAAAGCAAATCTTAGCAGGACTTATACACTTAATGGTAAGGTCCTAGGGAGTGTTGCTGAACAAAGAGACCTTGAAGTGCAGGTTCAAAGCTCTTTGAAAGTGGAATCACAGGTAAATAGCATAGTGAAGAAGGCGTTTGGTATGCTTTTCTTTATTGGTCAGAGTATTGAGTATAGGAGTAGGGAGGTCATGTTGCGGCTGTACAGGACATTGGTTAGTCACTGTTGGAATATTGCATGCATTTCTGGTCTCCTTCTAATCGGAAAGATGTCGCGAAACTTGAAAGGATTCAGAAAAGATTTACAAGGATGTTGCCAGGGTTGGAGGATCTGAGCTACATGGAGAGGCTGAACAAGCTGGGGCTGTTTTCCCTATAACGTCGGAGGCTGAGGGGTGACCTTATAGAGGTTTACAAAATTATGAGGGTCATGGATAGGATAAATAGACAAAGTATTTTCCCTGGGGTCAGGGAGCCCAGAACTAGAGGGCATAAGTTTAGGGTGAGAGGGAAAAGATATAAAAGAGACCTAAGGGGCAACTTTTTCACGCAGAGGGTGGTACATGCATGGAATGAGCTGTCAGAGGATGTGGTGGAGGCTGGTACAATTGCAACATTTAAGAGGCATTTGGATGGGTATATGAATAGAAAGGGTTTGGAGGGATATGGGCCGGGCGTTGGCAGGTGGGACTAGATTGTGTTGGGATATCTGGGCAGCTGGTCGGGTCTGTTTCCATGCTGTACATCTCTATGACTCTATGACTCTACTTATACACAAGAAGAGATTCCGAACATACAATAATGTGAATCCTTCTCCCCTGTGTGAATCCCTGAGCTACACATTCATCTGCTCTATTCTTCTATTCCTACTCTCACTAGCATATGCCACCAATAGTAATCCAGATATTACTACCCTCAAGGACCTATTTTTTTAACGTTGTGTCTCATTTCCTGTATTTTCTCTACAGACCCTTGTTCTTTTCTCTTCTTATGCTGTTGGTTCCAATCTGTACAATTACCTCCTGCTGGTTCCTCTTCCCTTTATGAAAATGCTGCACCCTCATCAAGATAACCTTGACCCTGACACCAGGTGGGAAACACACCATGTCTCATTGTCTGCCACACAAACGTCTGTCTGTGACTTTGAGAACAGGTTTTAGGTTAAAGGTTAAAGGTTCTCAATGATTCTGCACCCTTTGGTGCAGGCACAAAGCCAGACAATTTGTCCTGGTTTCCAGCTGTCATCAGCCAATGGAGCGGACATGTTGCTGTGTATCACTGCACTACATCGATCTTACACCTGCACCATGTGACAATAGTGTCCCGTTTGTATGAATGGTGTCATCGAAAATGGAATAAAATGAATGGAATGATGTAGGTATCATTACCAGTCACACATTGGGACAGATGAGACACACATAGACATGTCCTCTGTAGTGACATTTCTTCTCTCTTCAGAGAACTAATTGGCCCTATTTGCAAGACCTTGCTCTTTCTCTCTCAAAACATAAATTAACTGAGGCCTTTGGTGAAGCGTCAAACTCCAGATTTGGCGTTCCTCTACGTAATTATGCTCCTTTTTGTAACCAAAATGTACTTGTTTATGTTGACAGAATAGCCACATCTTCAATAATTATCTCCATAGCAACCTCAGGACTGTCTTGCTTCTGGAAGCCTCCCAGCTAGGTCAAAGGTTTAAACATTCTTCATCAGCTCACACAGGCATCATCGAACAAACTCAAAGATAACAACCTCTAATCTACCTTAAACTGAACCAAATCGCCACATTTTCGGTCTTTAAAACAGTCCACATTAGAGCGAGCTCCAACAATGTGTGACTTTATAAATATACAAATATTACGTTTTACGCTGATGATGTGAACCTCTTGATCAACCAAAATATTAAATCAACCGGTTCCCTCCTGGTCCCATCGGTGCCGGGTAATAAACCGTTCACTGTCCTGGTCTGGAATACACAAAGGAAACTTTAGAAAGTTCGGCCAGAAGTCAGGGTTGAAGTGGATAACAAGCAGGTTAATCAGTCTGGAGTAAAAAGTGAGGTCTGCAGATGCTGGAGATCAGAGCTGAAAATGTGTTGCTGGTTAAAGCGCAGCAGGTCAGGCAGCATCCAAGGAACAGGAAATTCGACGTTTCGGGCACAAGCCCTTCATCAGGAATGAGGAATCAGTCTGGAGCCAGACAAAATTTCAATTGTGTGGAGAAACTAAAGAATTTGCGATTGACCGCTTGCTTAAAGTTATTAGAAGATTTGATGGATTACAGAGAAACAAAACCCTTTGAGAAGTGAGTCAGTAACCAGAGGTTAGATTAAATCTCTTTACCCATTCCATTCTTAATTTTTCTCCTGTACTTTCTGTATTCTGCTTGGATCGGGACTGATAGATGAAGCTGTCAGTGTGGAGCTGCCCTGCACAGTTGCTGATATTTGCCCCAGGAATGGCAGACAGGGGGAAATCGGTACCCCACACTGCGGGCAGGCTCCTGCTGGATGGGGTGCTGCTGACACAGGACTTTCTTCAGCTCCAGGGGCAGGAGAGGAGACCCCGATACCCGACCATGCCAGCCCTGTCTGAGGTTCCCACCCGGGTCAGTGCAGTCTCAGCCGCCTGGAGGAATGTCCAGCGCTGTCCGAAGAAGACCAATGTCCTTCTCCACTCTGCCAGGTTACGTTGCACCATCTTCTCCCCAATACCTCGCACTCACTCTGTTTCTGCTCCTGTACTCCCCACCCACTAAGGCTCATCCTTTCCCACTCTCCCTATTGTCTGCAACATCTCCCCCTCTGCCTGTTATCCAGCCCAACCCCCAACACCACGAACCCTGCATGCCCTCTGCACTGCCTACTCACTCAGTCAGGGCACCTTCTCACCCACACCAACAGCAACAGCTGTGCCACCCACTTTCATCTCCCTTAATACCTGCCTCACTCTCAGTCCAGGAAGAGAACAACAAAAACAGGACAGAAAGACTCAAGGCGGGAGTCAGGCTGCCTGCCATTCGATAGCTCTCCCATGATAAGGAGAGGGCTCTGACTCTGGCTGCCCCGAGCAGGCCCTGGACTGGTACTGGAGGCTGCCCCCGACTAACTGCACAGGGAACCCCTGAGAGAAAGCTCTCTGCCTTGACTTGACTGAGGTCTGCTGACAACTCTAACAATCTTCCTGGCTTTGTGTCTGTGCTCGATGACAAGGTCAGACAATAGTGTATGAGCCTGGCTGAGAGGGAAAATGAGCAGAAAATGTGACCTAAAACAATGGGAGGAGGGATGCTTGAGCATCCAGGCCAGCTCCGAGTGAGCAAGTGCTCTGAGAGTAAGTGGAGAGGCTGGAGATGCAGCCTGGTCCAGTCCATGAGCTGGGTGTGTGGCCCTGAATGTACAGGGTCCTTGCTGCAGCGTTCCAATGAGAGTTGTCAGTGCACACCAAGGGGCAGCATTGAAGGGCAGAAGGGCCCTGTAAGTGGGCTCGATATATGACTTGGGGATTTTTGAGGCTGGCACGTGTTGAATGCCAATGTCCGTGGAGGTGAGGAGCATGTGACCGATGCCCATGGACTGTGTCCTGAGATGTTGGTGTCTGGTCTCCAACATGAAGGTCTTTCAGACCAAGCGGTGAGCTGCATCCATGAGATATGCACTCTGGTTTCCTTGTTGCGTTTTCCCAGAAAATGCGCTTGTTTGTTGAGTTTGGGAAGATGTGAAGCTGAATATTAATGAGCAGAGTTGGGATGCTAACAAGGCGGGGTTTAGCCGTCACTAATGCCCATCAATCCCCATCTCCCTGCTGCCCAGTGAGAGTTTCCACACACCACTTATCAAAAACATGAAGTGTGGAGCAAGACCATCTTGATGTTTAGACGGGCATCGCTGCACTAGTCACCTGATTCTGTCACATGACTTGCTATTGCCCCAATTACAAAGACTCCAATAAGATTCTGCCCAAAGTTTATTCCCACAACGATGTGAAATATACATGCATTGAAAAACACTCACACCCTCATGGACACACACGTGCACGCACGCACACACACATGCACAAAGAGACAAACACAGATGCACGCACAGAGACTCAGACACATCGACAAAGACAGACACAATACAGACCAATTCACGAGAGGAAGCATGCCTTTATATAACTAACAGAAACACAAGAATTAAATCACGTTTTACAATTTAGCTCTTTAATTTGCACTCTTGTGGTTTATTTGTTTAAAAGTAAATAAGAAATGTTTGGGTTTCTAAAAGATTCATGATGCTGTTTTGATGGAGATGTACTTTAATTAACAAGAGGGAGAAAGCTCCTTTACCTCATCCTAATGAATCTCCCAGCTGCAGATGTATCTGTCCATGACATGACGGGGAAGAGTGACTCCCACACAGTCCTTGTGGAGGCGAGATCCTGCCTTCACATTCAGTATACTCTCCATTGTGTCGTGTGGCACTATCACTGGGATAAATGGGACTGATCTAACAACTCAAGACTTGGCTTCCATGAGGCACTATGGGCTATCAACACAATCTGTTTTCCCTCGAGTGGAGGGATTTCAAGAGTTGAGGAAATATTTTTAATGTGAAAGGAGAAACGTATTAACAAGACATGGGGACAACTTTTTTTTTACACAGAGTGGATAGTGTGTGGTATGAACTCCCAGAGCAAGTGATGGATGTGGGATCATTTAAATATCTAGAAGACATAAGAAAAAGTCGATGAAAAAGAAATGCTTAGAGGGATATGGGTGAAGCACAGGCAGTTGGAACGAGTTGAGTTTGGGATTCCATTCAGCAATGATTGGTTGGACTGTAGAGTCTGTTTCTGTGCTCCATGACTCCATGACTCTTTGACTGTTTGACTGTTTGACTTTACTCCAACACAATCTACAACCTCATGACCCTGTATATTGTCTACTCACCCATTACCATCAAGCCAAGGCATCAATCCTGGTACAATGGAAAGTGCAGGAGAGCATGCCGGAGCAGCACCAGGTATACCTAAAAATGAGATGACAGCCTGGTGAGGCTATCAAACAGGATTATTTGCATGTCACACAGCATCAGAGCCAGTGATAGACATAGCAAAGCAATCCCAAAACCAATCGATCAGACCTATGTTTCATATTCCCACCACATCCAGTCCTGAATGTTGGTGGTCAATTGAACAACTCACTGGAGGAAAAATCTCCACAAATATTCCCATCCTCGATGACAGAAGAGGCCAACACGTCTGTGTAAATGGTAAGTCTGAAGCATTCACATCAATATTCAGACAGAAATGCCGAGTAGATGATCCAATTTGGGTACCTTCAGTGCTCCTCAGCATCACAGATACCGGTCTTCAGTGAATCCAATGTGATCTCAAGGGAATGATTGGAAAAACTGGATATTGGATATGAGTCCCGACAATATTCTGGTCATAGTACTGAAAACTTGTGCTCCAGAACTTCCCGCTCCCCCAGCCAATCTGTTCTTGTAGATTTGCAACATTCGGAATTCTGCCGCAAACAATTGACTCCCAAAGTCTGTCCACCAACTGTGAATAACAAGTCAGGAATGCTATGGAATATTCCCCATTTGCCTGGATGGGTGAAGTTCCTGTAACCCTAAAGAAATGTGTCATCATTCAGGATAAGGCAGCCCGCTCGATTGGCACCACATCCAGAAGCATTTACTCCCTTCACCAACGGTGCTCAGGAGCAGCAGTGTGTACTGTCTACAAGATGCATTGCAGAAATTCACCAAAGATCCTCAGACAGCACCTTCCAAACATACAACTACTTCCATCAAGAAGGACAAGGGCAGCACATGGATGGGATCGCAAACAGCTGAAAGTTCCCCTCCATACCACATGCCATTCTGACTTGGAAACATATTCTTCATTGTTGCTGTGTCAAAATCCTGGAATTCCCTCTCTTAGGGAACAGTGGATCCACCTACAGCACAAGACAGTGGGTCAAGACAGCAGCTCCCCATCACCTTCTCAAGGGCAACTAGGGACAGGCAATAAATGCTGGGCCCAGCCAGAGAGACACACACTCCGGGAGTGAATAAAGAAACCTGCACAACCCACAAAGTACATTAAAAATGAGTCATTGCTGGAATGTAGCAGTGAATCTGTACACAGTGAGACCTCACATTCAACAATAAGAGAAATGATCAAACAATCTGCTGTCAGTGATGTTGGTTAGAGGATAAATATTAGCCAGAAGACCATGGATGACTTCACTGCTTGTCCTCAAAGAAGGGCTGTGGGAAATGTTACACCCAATGAGGAGCGTGGACTGGTGTTGTGTTACCAGTTCATCTGATGTGGAATTCTGTCAGCCTCAGTCATGTGCTTGATCACATGACCCTGTGATGCAGAGGGGAGAATGTCACCACAGAGACAAGACTATTACTTAGAGTTTGTATCAATCTCTGAAGACAGAAATGTAATAGTCAGGAGATTGATGGGAATGCGTTGCAACTTTGTTTCCAGTCACTTTTTAAAACAATATTTGACATGTTGAAAAATTTCAAGAAATGGAAACATTATTGCATTTTTCAAAGTTTCCCTGAATTTAGACTGAGCCAATGCATAAATCAATGTGTTTGTACAGGAACTCAGCAGTTGAAACATATCTCCAGCACAGTTTGCAATAAATATGGGATCTGTATAATTATCTGGTTCATAAAATGTATCTGTAATTCTAGAAATTAGGAAAAATATAGTATATGGCATCCATAGCACGATGCAAGTGCCAGAAATAGCGAGCAGTAAAGTGATGGATTTCCTTCTGCTCTGCATCTCTGTATCGTCGCTGTTCTGGGTGTTGCGTTGACCTTGCAGTGCTCTGCGGGTTCGATTCGCCATCACAATGTGGCGAACAGTCAGTGCATTAAGCAGTAAAATCAGGAAGAATGGCAATAGTGGGTTTGAAATTGTGTCAAGCCAGTCAAAACTGATCCATCCTGGTAAGATAAAATATTCTGGTTTGAAATGAGCACCCCACTCCACATTGTTCATTATATAGATTGGCTCAAACGCAAACACAAGGGAATATTTTTGAGTGAGAACACAACACACACAGTCACTATCACCACAGCTGCAGTTTCCTCCCTGAAATACTTTACTCTCAACCTCTGACAACAAATGAGGACAAAGCGATCGACAGTGAAAGCGACCGTGAGCCAAACAGAGTAGTCAACAGCTGTATAGTTGATCGCCTCATTGATGCTCCTTATTGAGGTGAAGCGTAGAAATGAAAATGGAAAATAGGAGTAAAGCATATAGTAGATTATCACATTGGAAATAATGACCAGGAGATCAACTGTCGTCATACCCAAAAAATAAAGAGAGATCCCTTTGGATAGACCACAACCTCCACGAATTAGAAGGACAATTGTCAGGAGGTTAGCTACAAAGATAAGAGCAGAATCTTCAGATTAATAACACAATATTGCTTGGAAATTATAACACAAAACCAGGTCATTTAGTCCAAACAGTCGACGTTGAGGTTCACACTGGACATGTGTTTCCTCCTAATGATTTCATCTTACAATATTGAGATATTATTCCTTTCAGTCTCATGTCGTTACTGAGGTTTCCCATTAGGCAAACTCACAAATGTGCAGAAATATTGCACAGATTGTACGGAAGCAAAATATTTCTCAAGCTAGAATCCCTTTACAGAGACGGATTGAGTGGTTGCGCCCCCCACCACTTTGCCTTCTGTTAGTCTATAATTAATCAGAGGGATTGATAGGGGTGGGAGGGGCTGCCTCATTTGAACATTGACTAATTTACATACACTGATGCTCATTGTGAGCTCAATTGATCACTACTGAATGGGATACATTTTATTACAGTGGTTACACTGGCAAAACAGTATGGGCAAAGGGTTTTCCAGCAGTGTTATATCAGGGGCACTGAGACAGATAAACATCCATCCATATCTTTGTAAGCAGAGATATCCTCAGTGATGTTTCCCATGAAGGTGGCAGATTGAGCTCCATTTGTTTTCAAGGACTTTATGTTGTTCAGTCAGGACATTAAGAAATGTACCAGAGGAAAGAAGGGGGCTTAAAGCCTCAAGATAGGTGTGTTGTTAAGCCTGAGACTTAAACAGGAAACCACAGGCAACTGTCCCCATGGGGCTTGTAAAAGTGGGAGGAGGTCAAGACAAGAAGGTTCAAGAGGGCAGATAGCCAGGGGCAGGTGGGCTCTGTATAACAGGGACATCATGGGCCTCGCCTTATGTAAGAAAGCCATTGAGAATAACAGCAGCCTGAAAGGAGAATGGACGGTCACTGCCTTTGGTCTGTAAACAATGTGTAAACTATCTACATCAACTGATGCTCCAGTGTCTGCACAGAGTGTGCCTTTCCAGGAAGTTAGTGATGTCTCTGTTGAAAATCAGTTCCAATTGTGTCTCTGGGTGTTCAGTGTCTGTAGCTTCAAAGAACACCCAAGGCATTGAGGTCTCATACCTCCCGCTCGTTGTGAGCATGAGACCGAGACCTTTACAGTGGGCTGTTAGCTCCTGTACAACACTGTATGAAAACGGGGACATTTGCAAGGGTTTGGTGTGCTCACACCTACATCACTTTCACCACAGATGAGGTTCCCCCGGCAGGAAGATGGCCACAGGATTCAGGAATCTTGGTGAATTCTCAAAACTGGAAGGTGTCATCGATTACCAGCATGTTGCTGCTGAGGTTTCAGTGAGACAACCAGGGACATTTGTAAATATTAAAGGGGCTCACTCCCTCAGTGTCCAATTAGTCAGCAAGTATCGACAAAGGCTTCTCCAGGTTCGTGTGTGTATTCCAGGGTGGGGTCCTGTATCATACAAGCTACAACACCTCTTGGTTCCATAGGGGGCAATGGACCACAGCCATTGGAGAGATGGATTTTGGGAGAGATGGGCTGTCTATTGAAGTGATGGCTCATAAGTCTATAAGATCATGAGACATAGTTGTGGAAGCAAGGCTATTCGCCCCATCAAGTCCACTGCACCATTTAATCATGGCTGACGGATGTTTCCATTCCACTTCTCCACACTCTCCCCATATCCCTTAACTCCTTGATTAAGAATTTATCAATCTCTGCCGTGAAGACACCCAACGCTCTGGCTCCCACTGGACTCCGTTGCCATAAATTTCACAGGTCACCACTCTCTGGCTGAAGAAATATCTCCTCATTTCTATTCAAAATTGATACCCTCTAATTTTAAGGATATGCCCATGGGTCCTAAGCTCCCCACCTAATGAAAACAATTTCCCGGCGCCCACCCTTTCTAAGCTATGCATTGTCCTGTAAGTTTCTATTAGAATTCCCTCAACCTACAATTCCAGGGAGCATCCATGTGAATCTCCGCTGGACTCACTCCAGAGCCACTATGTGCTTCCTGAGGTGTGGGGCCTAAAACTGGACACAGTATTCTAAATGGGGCCTAACTAGAGCTTTATAAAGTCTCAGTAGCACATCACTGCTTTTATATTCCACCCCTCTTGAGATAAATGACAACATTAAAAAAGCAAATGTAATCATGGACTCAACCTGCAAGTCAACCTTTAGAGAATCCTGAACTAGCACTCTCAGATCCCTTTGTACTTTGGCTTTATAAACTTTCTCACCGTTTAAAAACTAGCCCATGCCTGTATTCTTTTTCCCATAATTGCAAGGCCTCGCATTTGCTCACATTGAATGTCATCAGCTACTTCCTGGACCACTCTCCTAAACTGTCAAAATGACCACAGTGAGACACAGGAGATAAGATTGGATTAGATTCCCGATAGTGTGGAAACTGGCCCTTTAAACCAACAAGTCCACACCGACTCTCCGAAACGCAAGCTACCCAGACCCATTCCCCTACATTCACTCATGGCCAATTCACCCAACCTGCACATCTGTGTGACTGTGGGAGGAAACCGGAGCACCCGGAGGAAACCCACGCAGACACAGGGAATGCAAACTCCACACAGACAGCTGCCCGAGGCAGAGATTGAACCGGGGTCTCTGGCGCTGTGAGGCAGTAGTACTGGTCACTAAGCCACGGTGCCATTGAGTGACATTGCAATAATATTCACACAAGCACCAAGATGATCTGTCAAAGGGATTAACATCCTGTTGAATTCCACAATGTCACGTCAAGCCATTGTGTATATAGCAAAGGTAAGGCAGGTACTGAAAAGGATGCTGGGACACACACCAGCCACAAGCCCTGATTAGTAAACCCTCAACACAACATCCATTCCTAAGACCAGCCAAATGAACAACAGCAATAACTACACATCCATCCTCATGTGGATGTATTTAATGAAGGTTATCAGCAATACCATTCCTGTAAAGACATCATAAATTATTCCCCTTGTTCTCCCATATGGACTCAGTGTGATTTCTTACATTGTTCCTGCCTGCTGCACTGTTGCCTTCCCCATGTGCTGCCAGTGGTCCTGGAGGCAGGCGGCTGACTCTAATATCCCTTTGTCTGGAATGGCCTTGGGGGTGGTCCTCTGTTTGGCTGAGTCTGTCTGGACCCTGACATGGTGAGGCTCTCCTGCACAGTGTCAGGAGTCTCCTTCATCACCATGGCTCTCTGAAGCACTGGTGTCAGTGGCAGAAGGTAGAGGAGTAACTGTCCCCAACAGGAGTGCCCTGACAGGTACTTGCTGATGGTGACTGCTCCTCCCCATGTCTCACTCTGAGGTTCACTTGGCCCTCCATACTTTCCTGACTGAGGGACAATGATCTGATGATGATGTCAGATATCTCCATCTCCTTTTCCTTTGCATATTGAGTTCAGTGATAATGCAATGGATCACTTTAACAACTCCAATAATCATCCTAATGCTAACCCCAACCTTAATTCTGGCCCTAGCCCGAAAACCTAACCTTAAAACAAAACTCGACATGAACCCTAACCCTGAACCTAAGCCTAATTCTAAACATAGCATTAATGCCAACTCCAACCCTAACCCTAACCTGATGAAGGGCTTATGCTGAAATGTCAAATCTCCTGCTCCTTGGATGCTGCCTGACCGGCTGTGCTTTTCCAGCACCACACACTTTGACTCTGATCCCCAGCACCTGCAGTCCTCACATTCTCCTCATCCTAACCTTCAAGCTAATTGTCCCCAAAATCTGAACTCAAACTTGAAACTTAAACCTATCACTGAAGACTAATCGTAACCCGGACCCAAAAATCAATTCTGAACTCAAAAATACTCCTAATGCAAACGTAAACTCTAATTCTAAACCTCACATGAATCTAACCCAAATTGTCACCACCAACACTAACCATAACTCGAAACACTAAACATAAGCTAATCCTAACACTAACCATGACCTAAGCCCGAGATCTAACCAGAACAAAAATTGAACACCCAGCCCAACTCTATTGCAAATCAGCATGTATATTCCACAGCACCTGATTGACCAGCATCCACCTGAGATTGGGATGTTCTTGTGATCACCCCCCACCCCGTACCCCTCAGCAGATGTGCACAAACACATCAAGATGTGATGCTTCATCAGACACAAGCCCAAAGTCCCCTGTGTCGCTCCCTGTTCCCCCTCAGTGGGCAATGCTGCTCACTGAGGCCCGGTTACAGGGACCAACTGTTAATCTGAAATAAAAGAACAACAGATTAATGATCTTCCTCTTCATCGGTGATCATTTAAGAGGATACAGGCCTTCTCTGGGAAATCAGTTGAACAGAGTCTGAAAAGCCGACATTTCAGAGGAAATGCCAACATTGTCCCTCTGCCAATGGTGATAACATCTCCCTTCTTCTGCCCTTTCTTCCGGGAGTAAGCTTCGTCCCTCTGAAACTTACCTCATGCACAACCTCCTGTCCCCTCCTGCCCCTCAGCCCCTAGCCTCTAGCCTCCCAATGGGTCTCCAGGTGAGTGATCAACTACAACATCACCTCCTTCTCCATCAGAGTCAGTTTAGCCACATCTCTACTGATCCTTGTTCTCTCACTCTGCCTCTTGCAGGACATCAACTACATAGACCAGATATGCCCATATCTACTGCCCACCTCTGCCAACTCTACCCGATAACTGAGCGACTGGGGAGGGCTCACTCCTCGACTTTGGGCCTGCCCTGGATGGGGTGGATGATGTCTCCACCTTGGCAAAGGGGATTGTGAAAGATGGCGCTGTCACAGGAGACACCAGGGTTAAAGTTCACAGTCTAACCTGCTCCCTCAACAATAAAGGTTCTGAACTCTCAATGCTGCCTCCCCACAGCTGAAGGATATTTAGACATTCCCACTTCCCCTCAGCTGCCTGCTCATGCCCACAGCCCTGTACAATGATGGCTGAAGCTGTCTTGCTGTTCATGGCCTGACCCTTCTCCCAGTGGACACCTGCCCTCACTGTGTGCTTCACTGAGGAGGGCCCTGGCACCATGTGACTTAGGTGACCAGCTCTTGGTCCCACTGTGAAGATCGTTCAGGTGTCTGAGTACGTGGACCGGGCACTATCCCATCGACCTGCCTGATCCCACTGACCAACATCAGATCCAGCCCCATGTCCCAGCAACAGACCCAGACACATGGCAATAAAAACCCAGTCGGAGAGAGCTTTGGGATCCAGAAATCTGAAAGTACCTGTTCCTCCCAGACAAGGACCATTTAGCACACGTCAGGTCACAGATTCCTCATGTCCTCATGTAATTAAACTAAAATTCACGAATTGCAGCATGACCTGTTTCTTGTAGGAACACCTGAAACTGGATCCAGCATGAGGAGAGAAAGAGGGAGGGTTTATACACTGAGAGATATATCAGGGGAAAGAACAGAGTGAAAGTGAGATTGTAAAGATAACACAACCTGCTTCAGCTTCTTACCAGGAACTCCGAAGATTGTGAGGAAATGGTAGTAAGTGAAAGCTATCTGTTCAATTGTTGGTAATTCCATTTTCAGAGAGGGGATAATGTCAATTGTTGACAGATCTGAATCATCAGACATTAATCCATTATATATAGGAACTAAACCTCCCCTGTGATTTTGTGCAGCTGCAGAGAGAGTGAAATTAGTTTGTGGTCTTTGAACAAACAGGCACAGTTATTTTTAATAGATATTACACAATACAATCCTCACTTACACCGGAAGAATGAAGGAGAACAATTGGGCCAGGTCCATCTCAGGGCTCCTTGCTCGCTCTCTTAGTGATCTCTACACAGATGCTCACACCATCCCTGCCTTGCCTTACCTTTTTCATTTGCCCCGTCAACTAGAGACTCATAGAAACATACAGGGTGGAAACAAGACCCTTCAGCTCAACTTGTCCATGACAACCAGACATCCCAAATTAATCTCATCCCATTTATCAACATTTCATCCTTATCCCTCTAAACTCTTTCTGTCAGTATCTAGATGCTTCTAAAATGTAGTTATTGTACCAGCCTCCACCACTTCCTCTGGCAACTCCTTTCTTACACACACCACAATCTGTGTGAAAATGTTGCCCTCTCAGTTCATCTTAAAGCTTAGCCCCTCACCTTAAACCTACGGTCTCTGGATTCCCCTACGCTGGGGAAAAGACCTTTAGCTCATCACCCTACCCCTGTTCTTCATGATTTTATAAACTTCTATAAAGTCATCCCTCAGTCTCCAATGCTGCTGGAAATTAGCCCCAACCTATTTAGCCTTTCCCTATAGCTCAAACCCTCTCATCCTGGCAACATACCTGTCAATATCTTTTGAACATTTTCATGTCTCACATCAGCCTACTCATAGCAGGGAGACCAGAACTGAACGCAGTCTTCCAATGTCCTGTACAGCCACAACATGACCTCCTCCCAATTCCTACACTGAATGCACTGACCAATAAAGCCAAGCTTACCTTCTTCACTCTCCTGCCGACCTGTGACTCCACTTTCAAGGAATTATGAACCTGCACTCCAAGAATTTATTGCTACACAACAATCCCCAGGACCTTACCATCAAGTGTACGCATCGTGCCAAAATTTGCCTTTCCACAATGAAACCTCCTCATTTCATAGTTAGCTAAATTAAACTCCATCTGCCGCTCCTCAACCAACTAGTCCACCTGACTGAGGTCCTGCTGTACTCTGAGGTAACCTCCTTGGCTCTCCACCACACCAACAATGTTGGTGTCACATGCAAACGTACTAACCACACTTTCTGTGTTCATATCCAAATCATTTATAGTAACGACAAGATGCAGTGGACCCAGCACTGATCCTGGTTTCACATCACAGGTCACAGGCTTCCAGGCTGAAAAGCAACCCTCCACAACTCCCCTCTGTCTACTACCTTCAAGCGAGTTCTTATCCAAATGGCTAGATGTACAGAGATGGCATGTGTCTTCAAAACTGAGGAATTTTGCGAGGAGGTTTCAGCGGGGCTTGAGTATTTTACCTGTGAAGTGAGGCTGGAAAGGCTTGAATTGGTTTCAGTCAAATTCACCCATGTCAAACTGGTGTTCCTCTCCGACCACTGTTTCCTGCTGTTCAGCAAGGGAACATAGAATCTGAACGTGAAACTGCTGATCCCAGAAATCATGGAGAAGTTCAAAAGAGGTTCCACAGGTTGGAGAAACATGAATCACCACATTGAGTCTCCCTCAGACTTCTGGGAAACAGTCAAGGGGAACATCAACATGATCTTCATTCTCGAAGGTCTTCTGAAGGTGAGAGAAAAACAGGGGAGAACTGTGAAAACTCCAGAAAAGTGTGCAGATCCTACACCAGGTGTAGATGATGGGGCTTGATGTCATGGAGGATCAACAGGAGGTGAACATTCAGCAAACCTCGCTCGTTACCTTCGTAGCCTCCATGGTAATATCCTGATCCAGGGTCTACACAGTGGAGCAGGATGAGACATGCTCATGTTTGTTCTTTGAGAAGGTGCACAGGGAGAGCTCTGTGCTCAGAACCCGAAGGGAGAAGGTGGATCTGTAAGGCTATCTCAGACTAACATCCTGAGGATCAGCAAATCATTTCATGCTGGACTGTGTGACAGGAAGCCCCCAGACAGTGCAGCCTCCCGGTCATTCCTCCCTCTCATGGTTGGTCTACGATGACAGCAGTTGGGAGAGGCTGCACCAGCCTTTATCTCTGGGTGTGCTGACCAAGGCCCTCGAGTCCTCAGGAAAGTGTATTACTCCAGGAATTGATGGCTTACCAGCCGAGTTGTATTCAATTATGTGAGACTTGATTGGCCAGGACATGCTGGAAGTGGGCAACAGAATGCCTCCAACAGGTAATTTGTGTAAATCCATGAGTAAAGGTATCATCACCACATCTGCAATCAGAAGATGAGAGGGACGACTGACGACTAATTTAATTGCTGAATGTCAATTAAAATGTCCTGAATAAAGTCATCACCATCCGGACCAGTTCTGCTTTGGGATCAGTGACTCACCCCGATTGGAACTAATGTAATCTTTGAGGGTATTTTTCAGTGACTGATTCTATTTGTTTCCATTATTGCCTGAATTCGGGAAGTTATATTTGAATCAGAAGCTGTATCCATGCAAGGTGAGGCATTCTATTGTGACGTTAGATTTACGAAAACATACAATATGTTGTCTCCATTAACCAACTTGTCATCCCCTTCACATAACAGGGAACCAGGGAAGCTACATCCCTCTGTTGAGGAGAACATTTCTCAGAGAGACACTTAACAACCGGGATTTAATTTCCAAATGGTCAAAGGCGAGGGAAAGAAGACACTGAAATGAAATGAGATTTCACTGTTTGATAGATGGTGCTGGGGTGTCAATGCTGGTATACAGGGTGGCACCGTGGCTCAGTAGTTAGCCCTGCTATCTCACAGAGCCAGCAGGTGGGTATGGGTGGGATAGCCTTTGCAGGGTCAGTTTGGACTGGGTGGGCCCATTGACCTGCTTCCACCTTGTAAGAATTCTATGAATTTATTCCACATGCATTTTCCAATGTTTCCTACTGACCTATTGAGATTTTTATAATCCAATAAACCTCAGTTCTAAAAATAGTTTGTCACAACTGAGAATAAACTCACCGCTGTCACCTGTTTGTACAAATTATTAAATAAATGAATTGAACCACATTGTAATGTCACAGTCCCCCACATTAACTGTGAAAGCATTACTTTCACTTCAATCATTTTTGTCATTTCTTTCAGTTCCTGTAAGACCCTGAAACTGAGTGGATGGATAGATCCATGCTCATGTGAAGGAAATGAGAGTTTTAGTAAATTATATTGCCTTGGAATCAAAATGTTGTACTAGTCCCAGGCTGAAGTGTTGTGACAAGAAAAAGCTCTGAAGAGATTGTTTAAAGCTAACTACATTGACACTCTGGTAGCTCCATGAAGGAATTTACTGCAGTTCCAGTTTAGAAGTGACAGTCACAAGTCATTTAACCAAGTGATAGATACAGGGATTCTCCTGTAAATACTGTGTGAGAGTTGTTTTATTTGGAACAGCACTGAGAGTCGTGTTTTGTAAAATATATCAAGGTCATGTCCTTTTCTTTCATTTATGGATGTTTTGAGGGAAATGAGAATTAGACATTTCCTCCGTGTTCATTGCTTTTGAATCTGAGTTATAAGTAAGTAGTTTGTTTCATTCTACTTACTTGTAATTTCCTTTGCAATAAATTTCTGTTTTGTTGTGGAAATAATATTCGCAGCATTGTGTGTTTGCCATTCAGCAAGCGATCTCTTGGTTAAATCAAAACAAGTAAGGTTATCATCCATCAAGCTGGATTTGTGTTTAGGATCTGGCTTGTTCTGTAATTAATCAGCTGGTATCAGAACAGAAGTGAGGAGATTAAAGATTAATACTAACTCCTGAGGAACTGATAAACTAACCCCACTCTTCATATAGATTGCGCCTCAACTATATCCATCTAGATCCATTGTATGGCCCAAACCCTGATCAGACATCCACACTGAGTTTAATACCACATTACTCATCTCAAAGTTACTATTCTGTCACTCTGCACAAGAGCCAACACAAAATAACTTCCCTCAGTCCCTGCCAAACCTGTAAGACTGCAGCTGCTTGAGACACTGGTTGGCTCACACACATGGGGTTTTGTGTACAATACAGGTCATCACCGAGCAGTGAGGACAGAATTACTCTGAGGCGAGTATAGAAGATATTTACAAGAATAGTATTAGCATGTGGGAATTCCTGTGTTCAAAATCACACAACACCAGGTTATAGTCCAACAGGTTTAATTGGAAGCACTAGCTTTCGGAGTGCTGCTTCTTTGTCAGGTGGTTGTGGAGTACATAGTTGTAAGACACAGAGGTTATAGCAAAAGTTTATAGTGTGATGTAACTGAAAGTATACATTGAAAAAAACTTTGATTGTTGAGTCTCTCATCTGTCAGAATGACCACTTCTTTCATATGTAAATCACAAAACATTTTTCAAAATTTACATTCGCAGGTGAACTTTAACAATTATCTGGTAATGTGTTGAAAGTGTTAGCTCCCTTTGTGCTGCTGTCTGTGCCATAATGTTTAGACTGATTTTAATGTTAAAAATGAATTGACAGAACATTACATGAATTCATGCAGTCTTTGAGCAAAGTACAACGTAACTCTGCAAGTACAATACATCTCAAACGTATCTGTGTATGTGTGCATGTGGACTCTAACCTGGTGATGAGTGGTTTCTAACTTTGTCCACCCCAGTCCAACACCAGCATCTGCAAATCATGGAAATTACTGCAGCTTTGATGAAAGATGCTCAGGGTAGTGTCATTTTCCATAAAGAGAGGTGCATGAGTTTTGATGTGATTGGGATGTACAAAATAATCAGGGTCTAGATTGGGGGCATGTCTCCCCGAACGTAGAAACATTTACCAGGAGACACCAAGTGAGAAAAATTATTGGGAGGATTATCAAGGACATGAGGCTGACCATTTTATTCAGACATTGACAGTGTGACTGGAAATCACTGCCCAGTCCTGATGATGGCTTGAGGTGACCAACCTTAACTCATTTACTGGGAACCTGGAACTTCACGTGAGGTGTAGAAACCCTCAACGCTATGGACCATCTGCTGGAAAGTGGGATCAGAGCAGCTTGTCAGTTTATTCAATTGATGCAGACATGAATGACCTCTTTCAGTGTCATTACTTTTGTACATTTCTGTGCTATTGCAGAAAGACTGAGGAGTGATGAAGTGAATTCACTTGGTCGGTTAAATGGCCTGTTTCTGTGTTTTCCATTTTCACCACTGGGAACGCTGTGGATTGTTAAAGTGAACTCGACAGGGCTGTGTCCACCTTCCAGTTGTTCCCTGAAGAAATGTTTATAGCTTCATATTTTTTACGCAGTATAAATCAATTTTACATGGGGATGAATATAACTAACTCAGGTTAGAACATAAGAATTTTACAATTCATTAGGTTAATATTGCTTACTTGTTTAGTTGTCTCATTCCAATGTAAAGAATTAGAAAAGAAGTATTATGAAATCTCGTATTGTCAATGAACTGCTGAGTATTCAGATGATCAATTTAAACGTTAATTGCCCCGACATGCTAGAACAAAATAGACAGTCAGAGATACCTTATATTTATCACATTTTATTATACAATGGATTGGAGCTGTCACATTCAGTCATTGCAGTAGTGAACTGCCTGTTTTGATTCACATTGTATCGTTTATTCATAAAATATCAACAAGCACATTCCAAAACTATTTGAGTCGGGTTGTACAGAGAATGCAATTAAAAAGTCACAGCTCCCTATTTGCATTTTGTATTTTTGCTGACTGAATGTCAGCCAAATTATAACATTTGCTAAACTTGACAAGGAATTGTTCACTTTCCAAAACAAACTATGTGGGATTCAATGAGTTAACAGATCCTCAGTTTACCATCACAGAGAGGGCTCAGATCATGGTTTACACCTTTAATGATGAAACAAACCTTTCTCAGCTCTGTTAGCATTGTCCATCAAACAAAAGTATCTTCACAAGTGTAACAAGTCATGGTTTTGTAACATAGTGACCAGACGATTTGATGGAACCTAAATTGGAGCATGGGAAATCATTGTGACTGTGAGAGCGGCTCCTTTTTTGAGATAGTTTGGGTGTCAGCGCTGACCTCCAAAAAATCCTTGGAGAGTAATTATTGTTTTATGTGCTGTTGCATTGTTTGGAAATTTGGGGAAAATAAAGATCAAAACAATACAATGTAAAAAAAGGAGGAAACTGTGTGGGAGAATTCATGGCACAGGAACAGGTACGTTTATGGTTTTTAAGTGTAGTCTTGCTGAGTTTTTTTGTGTATATCTACAATATGCGGTTGAAGGAGCTCTTTTTGGTTATAAGTTTTATTGAGACCGGTCTCTTGATTAAAATGTAAAAATATAAAGCAAAAGCACTACATTAGCAGGTAGAAGTGTCCTTTACAGCAGTTAGGCTGTAGTTGTTTTCTGGGTGTGTAGATTATTTAGTTGCAAAGATGGCCTTTAGTAGAGTGATGTAATCTTCCTGTCAGATGTGGGAGAGCTTCCATGTTACTGATCAATATGTCTACAGTAAATATGTTTGGTCGTGAATCCTATCATATCACGTGGATCAGTTGGAGCAGCAGAGAGGAATTTTGAGACAATGATGAATTTTCAGGAGTTGGGGGTCTGATGGATGGCAGCAATAGGAAGAGAGAACAAAAGCAGATACAACCAAGTAGACAGTTTATGTCGAGGAAAGGCAGTAGAGGGATATAGGTAGTGTAGGTGTCTCCTGTGGCTGTCCCCATTTTAAAGAGATATGTTGTTTTGGAAAATGTCGAGTGTGATGGACTCTTTGGGGAATGTAGCATGGAGAGTCAAGTTTCTGGTACCAAGACTGGCTCAAATATAACGACTGGTACACCAGTTTCCAAGTGAAAAATTGTGATAGGGGACTCTCTCATCAGAGGCACAGACAGACTTTTCTATGGCCAAGAGACACTGTTGCCTCACTGGTGTCAGGATCAAGGATATCTCAGAGAGTGTGTAGAATATTCTCAAAAGGGGAGTGGGACTAGCAAAAGGTCATTGTGTACATTGGAAATAACTACACAGGAAAGAAAAAGGATGAAATTCAGAAGGGTGGATAGGAGGTTAGGCAGGAAATTGAAAGGGGATCCTTGAGGGTAGTAATATCTGGATCACTCTCAATGCCACGAGCTAGTGACTGTAGGACTAGGAGGATCGAGCAGATGAATGAGTGGTTGAGGAGCTGGTGCAAGGGAGAAGGATTCACATTATTGCATCATTGGGATATTTCTTGGGGTAGAAGTGATCTGTATAACAAGGACAGATTGCAACTGAATTAGAAAAAGAACTAATTTACTGGCAGGGAGATTTGCTCGAGATGCTCAGGAATATTGAATCTAGTAAGGTTGGAATGGGGATTACGGGATTGGTGGGAATGCGGGGGTGGGGTGGCGTGACCAGACAGATAGTGAGGAAAGAAATCAGTCTGAGACTGACACAGAAGGGAAAAAGAGCAAGTCCATTTATCAAGGCAGGAAGGCTGAAAGCAGAGAATGAGGCAAGACTGACAAATTAAATTTCATTCATTTCTCCACAAGATGCTTAACAGGGAAGGCAGATGAATTGAGGTTGTGGTTAGGAACATGTGACTGGGATATCATAACAATTACTCAGATGTGGTTCAGGGATAGACAGGACTGGCAGCTGACAATTGTAGGATAGAAAGGTGTCAAGAAAAGAGAGGAGTTGCTTTTTGATAAGGGATAACTTTACAGCTGGACTTATGGAGAATATTCCTGGGAATACATCCACGGAAGTTTCTTATGTGGAACTGAGAATGAAGAAAAGGCCAATTAACTTATTGAAATTGCATTTGCGACTCCCCACTAGTCAGTGGGAAATTGAGAAACAAATTTGTAAGGGGATCTCAGTTATTTTCAAAAATAATGGTGTGGTAATGGTTGGGGATTTTAGCTTTCCAAATATAGACTGGGACTGTCACATTATTAAAAGTTAGGATGGAGAGGACATTGTGAAGTGTGTATTTTTTTTTAATTTCAGTATGTGGATGTAACTTTTAGAGAACCTGCAAAACCTCACTTTCTCTTGGGAAATAAGTCAGGGCAAGAGACTGAGGTGCAGGTGGGGAAGCACTTTGGGATCAGAGTTTTGTTAGTTTAAAACAGTGACCGAAAACAATAGACCAGATCCAAAAGTTACACTTCTAAATTGGAAAAGGCCATTAGGCAAGATCTGTGGGGGTTGATGTTTTCAGATAAAGGGACAGCTGGAAAAAGGGAAGCCTTCAACAATGAGATAACCAGAGCCCAGAAAGAATATGTTTCTGTTCGAGTGAAAGGCAAGGCTGGTAGGTATAGGTTTTGATGGAGAAAAGAAATGAAGCATATATCATGTATAGACAGCAGAGATCGTGTGAATCCATACAAGAGTATAAAGGCAGTGGGAATACACTTAAGGAGGAAATCAGGAGGGCAAAAAGGGGACATAAGATAGCTTTGCCAAATCGGGTTGTGGATTATCCAAAGGGATTTCACAATAACATTCAGGACAAAAAGATATCTAAGGTGTGAAGAAGACACCTCTAAAGATCAGCAAGGCAGCGACGAGACGAGCAGCTGAAGATGGGAGAGATACGACACACGTATTGTGTGTCATTGTTTCCTGTGGAAAAATACCTGGAAGATATACAATGCGGGAAATAGATAGTGACATCTTGAAAAATGTCCATATTACAGAGCAGGATATGCTGGGTGTCAAGTGATGTATAAAACTTGATAAATCTCCAGGACCTGATCTGTGGGTAGCTGGGGAAGTGATTGCTGGACCCTTACTGAGGTACTTGGATCACCAATAGTCACAGGTGAGGTGCCCAAAGACTGGAGGTTGCCTCATTGTGCCACTACTTAAAAAAGGTGGTAAGGAAAACCCAGCAAACATTATACAATGGAGCCTGACATTGATGGTGGGCAAATTGTTGGACGGAGATAAGGGACAGGATTTATATGCCCTCCATATTTGGATAGGCAAGAACTAATTAGTGGTTGTCCATATGGATTTGCACGTTGGAAATCAATGTCTCACCAACTTGATTGAGATATTTGGGCATGTAACAAAGAGGATTGATGAGGCAGAGTGGCAGACGTGATCGATATGGACATCAGTAATGAGTTTGACAAAGTTCCTCATGGTTAAGAAGGTTAGACCACATGGAAGAGAGGGAGCACTAGCTATTGGGATACAGAACTGTCTTGAACATAGAAGACAGAGGATGGTGGTACAGGGTTGCTTTTCAGACTGGAGGCTTGTGACCAGTGGTGTGCCACAAAGATGTGTGCTGGATCACTGCTTTTCGTCATTTATACAAATGATTTACATGCGAATATGGGAGGTATGGTTAGTAAGTTTGCAAATGTCAATAAAATTGAAAGTGTAGTAGATAGTGAAGAAAGTTAGGATTAGAATGGTGCTGGAAAAGCTCAGCAGGTCAGGCAGCATCCGAGGAGCAGGAAAATTGATGTTTCAGGCAAAAATCCTTAATCAGGAAGGGCAATCTCACCTCATGAAGTGACTTATCTCAATGTATAACAGGATCTTGATCAAATAAGCTAATGTGCTGAGGAGTTACAGATGGAGTTCAATTTAGATAAATGCGAAGTGCTGCATTTTGGAACGGCAAATCAGGGCAGGACCTGTACACTTTGTGATAAGGTCCTGGAGAGTGTTACTGAACAAAGAGACCTTGGAGTGCAGTTTCATAGTGACTTGAAAGTGGAGACTTCAGTAGATAGGATAGTCAAGAAGTGGTTTGGTATGTGCTCCTTTATTGTTCAGAGCATTGATTAGAGGAGTTGTGAGGTCACGTTGCGGCCAGACAGGACATTGGTTGGGCCACTTTTGGAAAAGTTGTGTGCAGTTGTGGTCTCCCTCCTGTCCAAAGGATGGTGTGAAACATGAAAAGGTTCACAAAAGATTTACAAGGATGTTGCCAGTTTTGGAGGGTTTGAAAAATAGTGAAAGGCTGAGTAGACTGGGTCTCTTTTTAATGGAGCTTTGGAGGCTGAGGGGTGATCTTACAGAGGTTTATAAAATAATGAGGAGCGTGTATAGGACAAGGTCTTTCCTCTGGGTTGGGAGAGTCCAGAGGTAGAGAGCATGGTTTCAGGATGACGGGGAAAAGATTTACAACATTCCTAACGGAAAATCTTTGTCATGCAAAGGGTGGTGCATGTATGGAATGAACTGCCAGAGGAAATGTAAGAGGCTGCTACAATTGCAACATTGAAAAAAAAGCATCTGGATGGATAAATCAGGGGGAAAGGTTTAGAGGGATATGGGGGTAAATGGAATGCTATTAGTATAGAATATCTGCTTAGCAAAAACCATTTGGACCAATGGGTCTGTTTCCTTGCTCTACATCTCTGTGACTCTAACTACACCCAGCATGCTAGGAGTAGTCGAACAAATGTTTCATTATAGATAAATATCAACACACTGAATCGCAATTCCCTTTTAGAAATCAATCCCCGTTCTTTGTTTGCAATGATAGGGCCTTGTGCGAGGAGAAAACCGAATTGATGTTTTGAGTTCCTTGACAAACGTTCAGAGGAAAAAGTGTTCAGATGAAGAATGATTGCATTAACTCTGTTTCTCTCTCCAAAGATGCTGCCATACCTGTTGATCTTCGTTTGCTATTTCCGTTCCTTTTTCATATGTCTGGTATCCACAGCACTTTTATTTATTTTATGAAAATGTTTCACTTCCCAACCTACTTCCCAGAAGTAATTCTTAGAATTGTGGAACCCGACTGGACTGAAGTGTTGCATCATTCCATCAAGTTTGTGCCATCAAGGCTCGACGAATTCTGGCCTTGTCCCAGGAAGTTGTTAAATGTTGTGAGCTTTCCTACATCAACAACCCTCCCAAGCACCTAATTATCAGATACCACACCACTCTCTGAGTGAAAGCCTTTTCCTCAAAATCCATCCAAATCTTTTGCTTTTCACCTTCAAAATTTTGCCCTTTTGCCATCTGCCAATTTTCTGTCACAGTTAGATATGGAGAGCTTCCATTGCTCTCTGGGCAGAAGTGGAGAATGTTTGATCAGTGACATTCGATTTCTATTTTATTTTCTGTATCTTTCAGTTAATTTCCTACTGATTTTGGTTCTCTTACAGGGAAAGTGCAGCCTCTCTAACTGCACAACCCACTGCCTGCTGGCTATGGCAATATCAGATCTACTGTTCATTTTCGCTGATATCATGCTTTGGCGATTGAAAAACCTTTACTACCCAGGGTGTTTCCTGGACATCACCCCTGTGTGCAGTGATGTCGATGCCCTGGTTGGTGCAGCCACAGACTGTTCTGTCTGTTGCACTGTCCTATTCTCTTTTGATCATTTTGTAGCCATTTGCTGCTTGAAAATGAAGAGAAAATATTGGGCAGAGAAAGCCTTGGCCGTGACTCTGTCTGCAACCAGCATTCTACTCTGTTCAAAAAACATTCCCTTCTATTTTCGGTATAAACCTGGAAGGATAGTTGACAATGTTCCAAGGTTCTGCTATATAAAGTCAAGTTATTTTACTAATCCCAGGTGGCTGGGATTTAGGTAGTTTGGTTACATTTTAACCCCTTTCATCCCATTCGTGTTAACTCTGTGAATGAACACTGACGGTAAGGCACATTTTAGTGGCCAGTCGTATCCACAAGAGCCTGAGGGGTCAGAGGAAGGGAACGAGTCACAGAGATGCAGAGATGGAGAGCCGGAGGAAGTCGGTGATTTCCCTCCTCACCATATCCATCAGCTTTATACTGCTGTGGTTAGTTTTTGGTGCAAACTTCTTACACTTTAGCATTAAACCAACATATTGTTGGATTAAATTTCACTTTACGTGGGCTGGAGAAATGCTTAAGGATTTCAGCTGCAGCACAAACACATTGTTTTATGCAGTGAAGCTGCCCAAGTTCAGAGCGAAGGTAAGGAATGTGATGCAACAACTGGTCTCGTAAATCCTGCCCTTATGGTGGAAAGAGCCTGGAGGAGAGATTCAATATGACGGACTGGCTGTGAGTGATGGGCTCAGCTGGAACATCACATCTTCATGGACTGCCCTGTGGATGAGTGTTATAGACCGGCAGGAGGGGTCTCTGCATTCCCCCTGCAGGGGCGGAGGGAAAGGGACAGAAACAGTCATTCCTGCACCATCGTAATTGCCAGACTCTCCCTGTTCAGCTCACAATAAGCACTTTATTACAACCAGGGAAAGGCTCCAGTTGCTGATGATCCCCTCAGCTGAGTTGGTCATTGGAGATGCACATTTGTTTGTGAGAGAGAGAGTTTATTGATACCACCTCCTGACTGCTTACTTCACATGGATATTACTTTCTCTCCCTCTCTGCCTCTTTCTGTCTGTCTTTGATCCTCTCTTCCTCTCTTGCATTGACCTCCATCTCAGTTTCTTGCTCTGTCTCCCTCTCTCACTTTTTGTCTCGCTTTGTGTGTCCCTCCCAGTCTGTATTGCTCTGTCTATTTGTCTGTCTGTCTCACTGTCTCCCTCTATGTCTACCCTTCTTTGAATCTCTGTCTATCTCTTTCTCTGTCTCTCTGTCTCGCCCTCGGTCTCTGTCTTTTGCTCACAAAGAAAATAACAGACGCTTGTTGTCTCAGTTTATGACATGTTCACTTGCATTGACTCAAATCCCTTCCTGATCCCTTCATTCACTGATCTTTCCCCAGGCAGTGATTTAGTAAAGTACAGAATGCACAGAAACTGCCCACAATACGTTGACACATTACAGTAAGTAAGTCTGCTGGAGTTTGATCATCTCCTTTTCCTCTCCCTGTGGCTGTGCTGGAGGTGCGTACATATATTTCCCTTTCAGTGTGTAAGGGTCTTCGTGTGTCTGTGTGTGTGTGTGTGTGTGTGTGTGTGGTTGGGGGGGGGGGGAGGGGGGTGCTTCATTGACACAGCATTTCTGTCTGCATGGATATGTGTGCATTCGGTATGTACATGGCTGTGTTTCTTTCTCTGTATTTGTCTGTATTTGTGTGTATTTACATATTTACATGTGTGTATATATGTGTGTGCGTGCATAGATTTGTTCTGACTTCTCAGTATGACTGTTAAATTTCACCAGATTGTGAAGGAGCCGCACTCCGAAAACTAGTGCTTCCAAATAAACCTTTTGGACTGGAAACTGGTGTTATGCGATTTTTAAATTTGTACACCCCAATCAAACAAACACATCTCCAAATCATCGGTATGACTGTATTTTTGTGTGTGTGGATGTGTGTGTATTCTGTACATACATGGGTGTGTCTCAGTCTGCCTGTTTTTCTGGGTGTGTATGTGTATGTGTGAGTAGGTGTGCTCCCTTCTGCACCCTGATTTCATTCCTGTGTTTACTGTGAGTGTGCATGAATGTTGCTGTAGTCTCTGTAGATGTGTTCCCAGCTTTAAATTTGACAGTATTATTGTGCGTCTATGCACATGTGTGAGATGCATGTGTGTATGTTTGTGTGTATTTTTGTTTTCCAGTATGTTCCTATTTCTCACTTTGACTGTTTTTCTGTGTTATAGGTGTGTGTTCTGCGTGTATGTGTGTGTGTGTGTGTGTGTGTGTGTGTGTGTGTGGGTGTGGGTGTGTTTCTGTGATCCGCTGGGTTGGCTCTGTCTCTGTCTGATCATGACATTCCCTCTCCTGAAAAAGTTCAAATGAACCCTTCAGCAGTTCACGGTGAACATATCGCTCAAAGTAACGTATTTCTTGCAAGTTGGGAAATATCTAAATATCAATATCTGTACCTCCTGCACCCTGAGAGCTGAACTGTTACTTCAGTTCAAGGACCTAAGCTGAATGAACAAACAAAACAGGAAAATATTGAGTAAAAGGCAGGATTCCAGTTCTTCCATCCTTCTTTGAAACAAGGAGCTGTTTGTATCCATGCATAAATATTGTTACATGTTGGATCATTAGGCCATACAGTGTGGGAGGGGAATTAGGCCATTCATCCCAAGTCATTCTGGCATTTGATCATGAGGGAATTCTATTCTCCTGCATTCTCCCCATAACTTTTGATTCCCTGATTAATCTGGAACCCATATATCTAAGTGTTGTGGACCAGGCCAGACCTGGTTATTTACAGATTTCTGAATGAAACACAAACAAAAGAGAACAGAATACAGACTAACTTAGTCTGTTGGGCTTTCGCACAGACTCTCTCAACTTAATACTTGTTCTAAATTACTGCACAAATCCCCATAAACACCTCTTGGCAATACAGGTAAAAATCAAACATACGATCTGACAGGAGAAATGTCAGAGAGAGACTCAGCTTGGAACAACTTCTTTTATGTAGCTGTTCCTTTTGCCAGCAGTCTGAAAGACTGACTGCTTCCTGACACCAAACAAAACTCAACCAGGCCGGAATAATGTTGAGCTTGGAGAATTGGCCACTGTATTTTTTTTTACATGAAAGCCTTTTGTCTGAGGCAGTGTCTGTTAGCTATTGTGAAGTTGGCCCTAAAACCCATCAAAACTAGACACCCCAGAACCACTGCATTTATAAACAGTGTAAGAAAACAAAAGAACAACACAACTTTGGTAAAGGAGCAGCATCATCACACACGCAATGGCCTGATCTCCACAGTCCTCTGCGGCAATGATTTCCACAGATTACACATTCTTTCACTGATGAAATTCATGCTCATCTCAGTTCCAATGGTTGTCACTTCGGTCTGAGGCTGTGCCCTCAGTTCCTAGTCTCTCCGACACATGGAAACAGCTTCCAAGCCAAAGCTGAAATTGGAGGACTCTTCAAAAAAGGAAGTAAAATGCTGGTCTGAGGCTGTGAATGACAGTTTCTGGGACTGTTTCTTGACATTGTATTGCACAGACTATTTTTGTGCTCATTCACTCACTGAATCTGTCCTTCCCTCTCTCAGACTTCCTCTCTCCTCCTTTACTGTGCACCTAACATTGTGCTTCTCCCAACGTAACACATGATCCTATCACCTCAGTCATGGGGACAGATTATAAATGGCCATGACACGAGGAATGATAATTGTGGTACTCACTAATATCAGCCGAAGAACATGAATATGACCGATTTGTTCCTGCTCTCTGTTTTCTGTACTTTCTCAGTCCTCACAGCATGACCCATTTCCCCATCACTGCAGGCCTCATTGACAACATTGACTCCTTCCCAAACATTTCCAGAATTTGACATTGCTGCATCCTTGAGTGTGCAGATCCCTCCCCGGCCTCATCCTTCCATCTCGCTTGAAACTGTTCCAATCCACCATCAGTCAGATGTTTTAAGTTTCTTCTCTGTACATGTGCAGTACACTGCAGGGAAGAGAGAATGACTCAGCCCCATGTGCTTCTGCACAGATCAGGTGTGTCTCAGAGTCAGCTCTGCACAATGTCCAGGATATTCGTATCCCAGTAGAAGGATCTGTATTGATTGGAGTTTGCGTACCCTTTGAGGGCATTTTCAGTGATTATTTTACTGATTTCAATTATTGCCTGCACTGGAGAAATTATATTTGATTCAGACGCTGTATCTGTGGAGGGTGAGGAATTCAATCACGATGTTTGATTTATTAAAACGACAATGTATCGTCTCCATTAACCAACTATCATCCCTTCACAGAGCAGCCGCTGAAATCCAGGGAAGCCACATCCCAGTGTTGAGGAGAACATTTCTCAGAGAGACACTCAACAACCGGAATTTAATTTCCAAATGGTCAAAGGTGAGGGAAGGATGACATTGAAGTAAAATGAGATTTCAGTGTTGGACAGATGGTGTTGGGGTGTCAATGGACAGGATGGCACAGTGGCTCAGTGCTTAGCTCTGCTGCCTCACAGGGACAGCGGGTGGGTCTGGGTGGGATAGTCTTTGCAGGGTCGGTGTGGACTCGATGGGCCCATTAGCCTACTTCCACATTGTAAGGATTCTATGATTTTCTTCAATATGCATTTTCCAATGTTTGCTATCGACCATTTGTGATTTGCATCATCCAGTAAATCTCAGTTCTAAAAATGTTCTGTGACAACTGGGAGTTAACTCACCGCTGTCACCTGTTTGTTCAATTTTGTAAATAAATTGATTGAACCGCATTGTAATGTAACCGTCCCCCAGACGATGCCAGCAGGTATAAATGAAAGGCTTTGAGATTATATCATCTCAGCATTGTGTACAGAGAAATTGACATCACAAAGTGATTGAGGAAGAAAATGACATTTTCAATTTATGCTGTGTGGAAAATATTTATCACGACTCTTCCGTTTGTAACAATTCCTGGTAAGTTCCTTGCCCCTTTGAATTTGTGTGAATCTGTCTGAGGATTCTCTGTGGGGTCACTCTGACAATGACACATGGGCATATTGTGCCCAAAAGTCAGACAGTGCCAGACGATCAGTAATTTAGTCTGAGATTCCAGGGATGAAAATGTGTTGCTGGAAAAGCGCAGCAGGTCAGGCATCATCCAAGGGAGCTAGTTTGTTCAGTTGATGAAGACATGAATGACATCTTGCAGTGCCATAACTTCCGAGCATTTCTGTGGAATTGTAGAAAGACTGAGGAGTGTTAGAATGAATTCGCTTGGAGCCTTGAATAGCCTGTGTCTGTGTTGTCCGTTTCCACCACTGGAACACGGACTGGATTTTTACTATATTGTATTTTATTATCCAAAGGATTTGAGCTGTCGTACTCAGTAATTGCAATACTGAATTGCCTGTTTTCTTTTGATTTGTGTAGTTTATTCATAAAATATTAACAAGAACGTTCCCAACTTATTTGAGTCAGATAATGCAGAGAATGTAATAAAAAGTCACAGTTCATGATTTGCATTTTGTATTATTTGATGACTGAATGTAGAAGAAAAATTAGAACATTTTGAACATTTGACTTTCTAAAACAAACTATGAGGAATTCAGTGAGTTCACACATCCTCAGTTTAGAAAATGTAGAGTGAGGTGCTGGAAAAGGACAGCATGTCAGGGGACTTCGATTGTGGTTTGTGCCTTTAATGGTGAAACAAACCTTTCTCAGATCTGTTAGCATTAGCCGTCAAATAATAATATCTTCTAGGTGCAACAGCTCCTGACTTTTGTATTGTAGTGACTAGAAGATTCTAGGACGGGCAAAGATTGTAGCTGTAAGAGCTGCTCCTTTTTTGCAGGATCTTCCGTGGCAGAGCTGATTTCCATGAACTCCAGGAAGGGGAATTATTGTTTTATAAGCTATTGTATTGTTTTCAAAATTTGGGGAAAAGAAAGACCAAAGCAACGACGATTTAAAAAGGAGGAAGAGAGACAATGTTAGAGATCACATGGTCAGCGAAAGAGAGAGACAGAGAAACCTACACTGCTGTCTGACACAGCAGTGAATGTAGAGTCAGGTGCTGGAAAAGGACTTCCTAGAAGCTGGAAAATAGATGTTTTTGGCACAATCCCTTCATCAGGAATGTCCGAAACGTCGATTTTCCTGCTTCTCAGATGCTGCCTGACCTACTGCGCTTTCCACAACCTCACTCTCGACTCTTAATCTCCATTATCTGCAGTCCTCACTTTTGCCACATCAGTGAATCTGCACAACTACTGCCTTCGCTTTTTGAGTTCATGTATTTCTGAGCACCAGAGGGCATCTAGGAAAAAGCAACAACACAGAAATCACAGCTGACCTTGGAGGAACCTGTGTGGGAGAATTCATGGCACAGGCTTTTACTTGTAATCTTGCTGATATTTTTTGTGTAAGTCTACCATAGTGAGTAGAGTGAGTTCTTTTTGGTTTTATGTTTTATTGAGGTCTGTCTCTTGATGAAAATGTGAAAATAAAAAGGATAGGCAATAACTTAGCCTAGAGCTGTGCCTTTTAGTGCAGTAAGACTGGGATATTTTCTGGGTCTGCAGATTGCTCAGCCGCAATGGTGGCCTTTAGTAGAGTGATATAACCTTCCTGTCGGATGTGGGATTTTCCGGACAGCTTCCATGTTACTGATGATGAGGATCTACAGTAAGTGTGTTTGTTTATGGATGCCGTCAGATGGCATTGATTTGGTTGGAGCAGCAGTTTGAGGCAATAAGGAATTTATAGGAGGTCAGGCTGTGATGGATAGCACTTATAGGAAGAGAGAATAACCACAGATGCAATCAGTTTGTTGGGTTACCTCCAGGAAAGGTAGGAGTGGGAGGCTCGTAGTGCAGGAGTCTCTGGCGGCAACCCCCATTTTAAACAAGCATGCTGTTGTGGAAAACATGAGGGGTGATAGACTGTTAGGGGAATGCAACATGAACAGCCACGTTTCTGGTACAAAGTCTGGCTCTAATGTAACAAGTGGCACGTCAGTTTCCAAACGATCAAGGTAGTCAAAGGCTCAGATGGACGTTTCTGTGGCCAAGAGCGAAAAATCAAAATGGAGTGCTGTCTTGCTGCTGCCAGGATCAAGGATCTCTTGGAGAAGGTGCAGAATATTCTAAAAGGGACGGGGCACCAGCAGGAAGTCTTTATGCACATTGGAACTAATGACATAGGAAGGAAGAAAAGATGAAATTCTGAATGGAGAATATAAGAAGTTAGGCAGGAATTTAAAAGGGCGTCCTTGAGTGTAGTAATATCTGTATAAGTCTCAATGCCAAGAGCTAGTGAGTATAGGATCAGGAGGATAGAGCAGATGAAGGCGTGGCTGAGGTATTGGTGCAAGAGACAAGGGTTCATATTTTGTTATCACTGGAACCTGGAGTAGAAGTGACCTGTATAAGGAGAACAGATTGAATCTGATTTGGAAGGGGACTAATATACTAGCAGGGAGATTTGCCAGATCTGCTCAGGTGGATTTAAACTAATAAGGTAGGGGTGTGGTGGGAATGGGGAACCAGGGCAGAGGGTGGGACCCAGGGAAATAGTGAGAAAAATGTTAGTCTCAGACTGTAACATTTGGGAAAAGGAGGCGTTCAAACAGTCAGGGCAGGCAGGAACAAGGCAGAAAACGAGTTTGGATTGATAAATTAAACTGAATTTGTTTCAGTACAAGATTCCAAACAAGGAAGACAGATGAACTTAGGGAATGGTTAGACAAATGGGATTTAGAAATCATAGCAATTGTGGGGATGTTGATTAGGGGTGTACAGGACAGACAACCTAATGTTACAGAATACAAAGGCTGTGGGAAGGAAAGAAAGGAGACGCAAGAGAAGAGGATAAGTTGTGTATTTGATAAGGGATGGCATTATGGCTTTACTTAAAGGATATTCCTCGGAATACGTGCCGAATTCCTCGGTCGTTTGGGTTGGACTGAGAAATAAGAAAGGAATGATCACCTTGTTCAGATTGTATTATGGACCCAGCCCCACCGTCAGCGGGAATTTGAGGAGAAACATTGTAAGGAGATCTCTGATCTCTGTAAGAACAATATAGTGGGAATGAGAGGGAATTTTAACTTTCCAAACATGGACTGAGACATCCGTAGTATTAAGGGTTTAGATGGAAAGGAATTTGGTAAGTGTGTGCAAGAACATTTTCTGATTCAGGATGTGGATGGGCCTACTAGAGAAGGCACAAAACTTGAACTACTCTAAGGAAATAAGGCAGGGCAAGTGACTAAGATGTGAGTTGGGGAGCACTTTGGAGCCAGTGACCATAATTCACTTAGTTATAGTACAATGATGGAAAAGGATAGACCGGATCCAAAAGTTGAAATTACATAAAATAGCCATTTTTTAATGTAAAAATAAATGGCAAGTACTTTCAAAGATTAACTGGGTACAGATGTTCTCAGGTAAAGGGACAGGGGAGAATGGGAGACCTTACAAATGAGACAACGGGAGTTCAGTTCGGATGAAAGGCAAGGCTGGTAACTGTAGGGAATGCTGGATGACGAGAGAATTTGATGTTTTAGTAAGAGAAAGAAGGACACATATGTCAGATATAGATCGCAGAGGTTGAGTGGATCCTTAGAAAAGGATAAAAATGTATACTTCGGTGGGAAATCAGGAGGTCACAAGGGGACATGAGATGGCTTTGGCAAATAGGCTTAAGGAGAAACCAATGGGGTATCATAAATATATTGAGGACAAAAGCCTAACTAAAGAGAAAATAGGACCCTTCAAAGGTCAGCAAGGCAGCCGATGTGTGGAAATGCTGGGAATGGGGGAAATACTAATTGAGTATTTTTGCATCATTATTTACTGTGGTGAAAGACATGAAAAATACAGAATGAGGGGAAAAAAATGGGGATTTCTTGAAAAATGTCCATATTGCAGAAGAGGCGGCGCTGGATGTCTGAAAGCATATAAAGGTGGATATGTCCCAAGGACCTGATTAGATGTAATCGAGAACTCTTTGGGAAACTGAGGAAGTGATTGCTAGGCACCTTGCTGAGATATTTGTATCATCGATAGTCACAGGTGAAATGCCAGAAGACTGGAGGTTAACTAACGTGGTGCCACTATTTAAGAAAGGTAATAAGGGAAAGCCAGGGATCTATAGACTGGTGTACCTGATATTGGTGGTGGGCAAGTTGTTGGAGGGAGTCCTTAGAGAGAGGATTTACACGTATTTTAATTGGCAATGACTGATTAAAGACAGTCAACATGGCCTTGTGCATGGGAAAATATATTTTACAAACTTGATTCTGTTTTTTGAAGAAGTTACAAAGAGGATTGATGGTGCAGAACGGTGAATGTGATCTATCTGGACTTCAGGAAGGCATTCAATCAGTTTGCTCATGGTAGAGTAGTTAGCAAGGTTAGATTGCATTAAACTAATGGAGGCCCATCCTCTTGGACAGAAGTCCCTTGAAGGTAGAAGACAGAAGGTCGTAGTGGTGGTTTGCTTTTAAGACTGGAGATCTGTGACCAGTGGTGTGCCACAAGGATCGGTGCTGAATCCACGGTGTTTCCTCATTCATATACATGATTTAGATGTGAACATTGGAGATACAGTTGGTAAGTTTGCAGATGACACCAAAATTAGAGTTGGAGTGGTCAGCGAATAAATTTTCCTCGGTGTACAACGGTTCTGTGTTGTACATCTTTATGACTCCAACTATGCCTGGTAAGTGAGGAGCAGTTTACCAAAGGTTCCATTGTAGGTGATTATCAACCTCAATTCTCTGTTACAAATGAATCCTTGTGTTTTTGCTTGAAATGATAGGGTCTTGTGTGGGGAGAAACCTGAGATGATGTTTTGAGTTCAGTGACCCATGTTTAGATGAACAGTGATTCCACTACCTCTGTTTCTCTCCCCAAAGATGCTGCCATACCTATTGGGTTTTGCCAGTTATATCTGATTCTGTTTCATGCTTTCAGCATTCAAATCCCTTTCAGTTATTCCAATAAAATGCTTCACTTCCCAATCTCCCCCCAGAAGTAATTCTTGGAATAATAGAATGCAACGATACCGAAGAGGTCCTTCATTCCACCCAGTTTGTGCTCTAAAAGCTACACGGAATCTATACCCATTCCAGCTTCTAGCACTATACACGTAGTCTCAAATACTATAATGCTTCAAGTGTTCATCCAGGTAGTTTTTAAAGTTTGTGAGGTTTTCTGCTTCCACGACCCTCCAGGGAATGAATTCCCACACCTTCTCCACTCTCTGGGTGAAAACATCTTGATCAGACCTCCTCCAAATCTCTTCCCTTTCATCTTAAAAACAATGTCCTCTGCCATCTGTTGATTGCCTGCCCACTAGTAGTCAAACACAGGATTGAGCTGCTTCAAACAATGGGCCAGGCCATTGAAGATGTCATATTCAAACTCGATATCTGAACACTCCCAGCTGCCCCAGTTAGGTGCTGAGATCTTCGATTGCTCTCTGAACCAACACAGAGAATGTTTGATCATTAATTTCTGATTTGCATTTTCCCTCCTGTGTCTTTCAGTTAATTTCCTGGTGGTTTTGGTTCTCGCACGGGGAAAATGTAACCTCTCTAACTGCACAAGGCGCTGCATGTTGGCTATGGCAACATCGGATCTCCTGTTCATTCTCACACAGATCATTCTGAGGCACTTCAAATACCTATACTTCCCAAGATCTTTCCTGGATATCACTCCGGTGTGCAGTGCTGTCGTTGCCTTGGCTCGTGCAGCCACAGACTGTTCTGTCTGGTTCACTGTCCTTTTCTCCTTTGAATGTTTTGTGGCCGTTTCCTGTCTGAAACTGAAGAAAAAATATTGGACAGAGAAAGCCTCGGCTGTGACTCTGGCTGCAACTGGCATTCTGCTCTGTTCAAAAAGCATTCCCTTCTATTTTCGGTTTGAACCGAGGAGGATAATTGGCAATGTTCAGTGGTATTGTCAAACAAAGTCAAGTTATTTGACTGATCCCAGGTGGATGGGGTTTAAGTGGGTCAATATCACTTTAACCCCTTTAATTCCATTCGTGTTTATTCTGTTGATGAACACTCTGACGGTAAGGCACATTTTAGTGGCCAGTCGAGTACGCAAGAGCCTGAGGGGTCAGAGGAAGGGAGACAGTCACAAAGATGCAGAGATGGAGAGCCGGAGGAAGTCGGTCATTTCCCTCCTCACCGTATCCATCAGCTTCATACTTCTGTGGTTTGTGCACGGTGCAAATGTCTTGCACAATAACATTAAAGGAGGGGGTCGTTGGAAGTACAGTCATTCCAATATTTTTGTATACACTGGAGAAATGCTGAAGGATTTCAGCTGCAGCACAAACACATCATTTTATGCAGCGACTCTGCCCAAGTTCAGAGCGAAGTTCAGGAATGCAGTGCAGCAACTGGTCATGTAAATTCATCACTTAATGAATGAGCAAAACAGCTGAGAGAGCTCAAGAGGCAGCCGCGGTGTTCCCAGGGCAGGAATTGCAGATGTACAGCCAGGATTCCATCAGCACACTCACATGGATTTGAGTATAACCCCCAGTGGAGGATGGGGAGGGCAGTAACGGGATGGGTCCCCATTCACCATGCTCAGGAGCATGCTGCTATCCCTGATTGATGACAGATTGACACACACGGGGGCACACAATGAGCAGCAAGAGGCCATTCAGCCCTTCGTGTCTGATCACTCTGCCAGCCCAGAAAATTGTGATTGATGCAATTGTACCATCAAACCCACTTTTCCCTGTGCACCTGAGCACCCTCCCACATCATCCCTCAAAACATTAGCAATAATTTATCTGCATTCCCCTTCAACGATACTGAGGGACAGCAGGTAATGGAGCAAGAGGGGGGTGACTATCCGCGGCAGGGTAGGATGGGAAGAGGCTGCAGGAGTGATTCCAAATGATGGACACGCTGTGAGTGATGGGTTCAGCTGGAACATTTGGTATTCATGGACTGCCCTGTGGATGAGTGTTAAAGACTGTGGCAGGAGGGGTCACTGAATATTCCTTGCAGGTGTGGAGTGGGGAGGGACAGAAACAATCCCTCCTGCACCATGATGACTGTCAGCCTCTCTCTGTTCAGCTCACAATAGAAAGGTTCTGGGTGCTGGTGATCTTCTCATCTGAATGGGTTATTGTAACATGCACATTTGTATTTGAGTGTGTTTATTGAGTCCACCTTCTGTCTACTTCATTCATCAGGTTATTGCGGTCTCTCCCTCTCTGCCTCATTCTGTCTGTCTTTGTCTGTTCCTCTGTTCCTCTCTCGCGCTGTCCCCCATCTCTCAGCTTCTTGCTCTCTCTCTGTCTCCCTCTGTATGTGTCCCTGCCTGTCTCGTTCCATCTCTCTCTCTCTCTCTCTCTATATATATATATATATACCTATCTGTCTGTCTGTCAGTCTCTCTGTCTATCCTTCTTGAATCTCTGTCTCTCTCGCGCGCTTTCTGTGTCTGCTTCTCACATTGACCATGTCAGATACTTGTTGTCTCAGTTCAGCACATGCTCACTTGCATTGACTCAAATCCATTCATTCGCTGATCTTTCCCCAGACAGTGATTTGCAAAATACAAAGTGGACAGGTACAGCCAGCAATGCTTTGACACATTACTGTAAGTAAGACTGCTGGAGTTTGATCATCTCCCTTTCCTCTCACTGTGGCTGGGCGGGAAGTGTGTTCATGGTGCGTGAGGGTGCCTGTGTATCAGTGTCTGTGTGTATGGGGTGGGGGGCTTTATTGCCTTTGTTGGTGTGTGTGTGTGTGTGTGTGTGTAGGATTTTCATTGCTTCTGTTGGGATGTCCCTGTATTTGTGTGTGTGTGTGTGGAGGGGGGGGAGGTGGGGGGTGCTTTGTTACCTTTGTGGGGATCTCCTGTGTGTGGGGGGGGGTGTTGGGGAGGATTTTCATTCCCTTTGTGGGGATCTCCCTGTCTGTGTGTGTCCCTCAGTATTTGTCCTTGGACATGTCCCTGAGTGTGACACATTATGACTGTGTTTTGAATGTCAGTGTGGCTTTCCCTTTGTGTGTGTTGGGAAGTAGTTCGATTCATGCGTACCTGTGTTTGGGAATGCTATTCCATCTGTCTGAGATGGTTTCTGTGAAGGTGGGTGTTTTTATGTTGGCGTATATTACTGTACCTGTGTGATTGCCTAGCTGTCTGTGTTTTGCACATGTGCATCTGTTGTGTTTGTGCCTGTGTGTATGCTGTTTTTGGGATTGCAGTTCAATGACGATGTGCTTTTGTGTGTGTGTATGTTCTGTGAAACGATGTGTTTGTGTCTCTGAGTGTCATTATATTATTGTGGGATTGGGGAGTGTGTTTCTGCCTGGCTGTGCTCTTGTTTAAGCAGGTGAGTATGTTGCTCAGACTGTGTTCGGCTGACTGTCTGTGTTTCATGATCTTTCTGTGCCCCCAGCAGGATCTCTCTATGTACAAGAAGTTGCTGTCATTCTTGCAAGTTGGTGTGTAATGTCGCTTACAATGAGTTTGTTTATGTAAGTGTGTGAGGGTGTGGGTGTGATTCTGTGTCTGCTTTCCGATATCTCAGTATGACTGTATTTCTGTGTATGTGCATAGGAGTGCATTTGGTATGTACATTGGTGTGTTCCTTTTTCTGTGAGTATGTCTGTATGTATGTGCGTACATGTGTAGTTTTGTTCAATTCTTTCAATATGACTGTATTTCTTTGTGTGTGGACGTGTGTGCATTCTGACCATACGTGGGTGCGTTCCTATCTGTCTTAGTATATCTGTTTTCATGTGTTTATGTGTGTGAATGCATGCGTGTGTGCATGCTCAAGCCTATGTGAGTAAATGTGCCCCATTCTGGACTCTGATTGTATTCCTCTGTGTGTGTTGTGAGGGTATGGGGATATTTCTTTAGTCTTTGTATAGGTGTGTTCTCACATTTCAGTTGGACTGTGTTATTGTGCATGTGTGCATGTTTGTGAGTTGAATGTGTGCACGTGTATGTGTTTTTATTTGTCAGTATGTTCCTATATCCCACTTTGAATGCATTTCTGTGTGTGGATGTGCTTCTGCTTGCATGTACATGTGTGTATGTGAGGGTGTGGGCGTGTTTCTGTGTCCCTCTGAGTGTGGTTCTCTCTCTGTCTGATCATGAGACTTCCTCCCCTGAAAAAGGACAAGTGAACCCTTCAGCAGGTCACTGTGCACAGATTGCTCTCAATGGGGCATTGGGGCAACCTGAGAAAAATCAAAATATCAATATCTGTACCTCCTGCATCCTGATTGTGGAACTGTTACGTCAGTTCAAGGACCTAAGCCTAATGGAAAAAATACGACAGAGAAATATTCCAGTTGTTTCTTCCATGTTTGAACCAAGGATGTAACACATACACTTTTTCCATGTTGGAGCTGTTGTGTCCATACATAAATGTTGTTATAGACTGGATCATTCTGCTACACAATGTAGCAGCTGAATAGGGCCATTGAGCCCATCGAGTCTGCTCTGTCATTTGATCATGAACGATCTGTTTCTCAATTCTATTCTCTGGCCTTCTCCCCAAAACTTTTGATTCCTCTACTAACCAGAAACCCATATTTCACTATTTTTAACACATTTGTTATGGACCAGACCCTCTAAAAGTATTTTAAGATGGTATCCCAGACCCTAACTTTTCTACTTGTTTTGTACATGTGTAAAGTGGATATTCCAGGATTTTTGGAGCAGGTGAACATTCATTGGTTTAAGTAGAACAGAGTTTATATACAGATTATCGAATGAAATACAAACAAAAGAGAACAGAAGACTGAATAACTTAACCCATCCAAAAGCCCAACAGACTCTCCCAACTTAATGATTGTTCAAAATTCCTCCAACAACCTCCATAAGCACCCAATACAGGAGAGATTTCAGAGAGAGATTCAGCATGGAACAACTTCGACCATGTCGCTGTTCCTTTTACCTGCAGTTTAAAAATCTGACAACTTCCAAACACCAACCCAAACTAAACCAGACCAGAGGAAATCCGAGGTGGGAGAATTGGCCACACCCCTTTCATTGCAGACGTTTGTATATTTGAAAGCCTTTTTGCCTGAGGCAGTTTCTGTTAGCAATCACAAAATTGGCTCTGCAACCCATCCAAACTCGACTTCCGGAACCGTTGCATTTACAAACACACTAAGCAAACAAACAAGGACACACAACCTTGGGAAAGGGGCAGCATCATCACGCTGTCAATGTCCAGGCCCCCCTAACACTCTGAAGCAATGATTTCCATAGATGAAGCACCCTTAAGCTGGAGAAACTAACTCCTGTCTCAGTTCCAATGGTTGTTCCCTTCAGTCTGAGGCTGTGCCCTCAGGTCCTAGTCTCTCCGACATGTGGAAACAGCTTACAAGCAGAAGCTGAATTGGGAGGACCCTTTACAAAAGGAAGTACAATGCTGGTCATAGGCTGTGAAAGACAGTCTCTGGGACTGTTTAGAATTGGTGGACTGGACCGTGTTGAAGTACTCAGTGGGAATCCAGGATGAAGACACCACCACCATCACAGACATCATGGGCAAATGCATGGAGGGCTGTGGATTGAAGAATTCAATCCGATTGTTCCCCAAGCATAAACCTTCAGTGAATCAGGAAATCCACTCCCGACTGAAGACCAGACGAACAACATTCATGTGGGAAGATCCCGACCTATACAGGGAATCCAGATGTGACTCTGCAGGGACATCAGGGATGCCAAGAGGGAGGACCAGACCACATGAGAGGGCCATACCTACTAAACAGACTCCTGCTGCCTATGGCAAGGCCTGAAGAATTCTGGGATGCAAAATGAAGCAGAGCAAGCTAGCAGACAAAAACATGTCCCTCCCTGAGGCTCTCAGTGCATTCTCTACTCGGTTTTACCAGAATGCCAGCGGTGGAGTGATGCCTGTCCCAATAGTCCCAGACACACTTGTTCCCTCTTTCACCGCTGCACACATCAGAACAGTTTTCCTGAGAGTCAACGAAAGGAAAGTGACAGGCCTTGATGGAGTCCCTGGCCGTGTATTTCGATCCTGTACGGACCAACTGGCAGAGGTATTCACCGACATCTTCAACATCTCCCTCCAACAAGCTGAAGCCCACATCTTCTTCAAGAAGATCACCACCATCCCTGTACCTAAGAAAGCACATCCAATGTGCCAACTTGCCTTCCCTCCTAATTTTGTGTCATCTGTACATTTCACAACAGTGCATGCACTTCCTTCCTGCAAGTCCTTCATATACACATTATTTCATGTTTTATGTGTCTAATATACATTATATATTGTTATACGTTGGAGCTGTTTGTGTCTGCACAAATATTGTGCATTAGACCTGATTGTTTTTACATGTAATATTATTATGCATTTGAACTTAAATATTGTTTGCACTGGAGATGTTCAAGACTATATCTATATATTGTTGTGTATTAGAACTGTTCATGTTTGTATGTAAATACTGTTGTGTATTGTAGTTGTTTGTATTTATACATCAATACTGCATTAGTTCATGATAAAGTTGTACCTTTCTTCTTCCAACCAGCAATACTGCGTCTGACCATGAGGGGCTGCTGCTGAGTTCCTCCAGTGCATTGGGAAGAAACTGTCTTTCCCAGCGTTGGCCAGAGGGGCAGCAGCACAGAGCAGCAGTGGTCCCATGTTAGAGGTAGTGGGGAATGATCAGGCAGGGATACCCAGTCTCTGGTTATTATGGAGAGACAACACATATTCCGGATGTGGGGGTGGTGGGGCTAGAGGGCGAACATTAAAGAGCACTGGAGAAAGAGAGAGAGGTTTAAATACAGATATAGATAGCGTTAAAGATTGTAATACAGAGAGGATTAAATAGACAATAGAAGAGGTTAAGGGGAGATTAATCGGGAGAGAGCAGAATACAGAACAATGGGGAGGGTTAAAAAGAGAAAGGGAGCGGATTTAACAGCAAATAACAGAGATAAAGTACATAACGAATAACAGTGAGAGCCCTGATTACAGGGAGAGGGTTCATGCAGGGGAAGCTGGAGGAATTGCAATTTGGTCAGCCAGATGGACCTTGTTGAATATGAGTTTACTGAGTGGAGCTGTTAACCTGGTACAATCAGGGAATCCTGGCTGACAGATACAAACAGGAGTGTCAGGCATCCTGCTCACTCGAGGAACCAGCTTTGTCCTCACTGGGTCAGTGTCATGTACTATGAAATTGCAAATGCAGAGTGACTTGATGATGGGTTATCACATTTGTAGAACTTGAGAGGATCTAATACAGAGTAGTAGGGTAAGTGTTGAATACTGGGAGGAACATGAGTGTTCACCGAGCTGGGAATTTGTGTTGCAAACGTTTCGTCCCCTGACTAAGTGATATCCTCAGTGCTTGGGAGCTTCCTGTGAAGCGCTTCTGTGATCTTTCCTCCAGCATTTATAGTGATTTGTACCTGCCGCTTCTGGTTGTCAGTTCCAGCTGAACGCTGCAGTGGTCAGTATACTGGGTCCAGATCGATGTGCTTATTGATTGAATCTGTGGATGAATGCCATGCCTCTAGGAATTCCCTGGCTGTTCTCTGTTTGGCTTGTTCTATAATAGTAGTGTTGTCCCAGACGATTCATGTTGCTTGTCATCTGCGTGTGTGGCTACTAAGGATAGCTGGTCTGTCATTTCGTGGCTAGTTGGTGTTCATGGTTACGGATCTTTAGCTGTCTTCCTGTTTGTCCTATGTCATGTTTTGTGCAGTCCTTGCATGGGATTTTGTACACTACATTACATCCCATGCAAGGACTACATTGGACAAACAGGAAGACAGCTAACGATCCGCATCCATGAACACCAACTAGCCACGAAACGACAGACCAGCTATCCTTAGTAGCCACACACGCAGATGACAAGCAACATGAATTCGACTGGGACAACACTACTATTATAGGACAAGCCAAACAGAGAACAGCCAGGGACTTCCTCGAGGCATGGCACTCATCCACAGATTCAATCAATAAGCACATCGACCTGGACCCAATAAACCGGCCACGGCAACGGACAGCTGGAACTGACAACCGGAAGTGGCAGATTCAAACCACTACAAATGCCGGAGGAAAGATCACAGAAGCGCTTCACAGGAGGCTCCCAAGCACTGAGGATGTCACCTAGACAGGGGACGAAACGTCAGCAACACAAATTCCTAGCTTGGCGAACAGAACCACAACAACGAGCACCCGAGCTTCGAATCTTCTCACAAACTTTGAAAATGAGTGTTCAGTAAAGGGAAAAAGGAAGAGGAGTTAACACAGAGTAAAAGAAAAAGAACGAAATAGAGAGTAATGAGGAGAAAGTTGAATACAGCAGAGCAGGGACAGGGATAAATACATGGGAATGGATATGTGTAAATCCGGAGTGCGGAGGATTAAATGAAGAGCAACAGTGAGAGTACTAATGAGAGAGTAATAGGGAGAATGTTGAATACAGAGTGAAAGTTAATGATTGACATGTTTGCTATTTAAGTTGAGTGGTGCAATGGAGAGTAATTGTGAGAAGATTAAAGTATTAGGAAAATGATTTAAAAGCAGACTAACAGGAAGAGGGATACATACAAAGGAAGAGAGATGGTTAACCACAAGGAAGTAGAGGAGATCAAATACAGATAGCGATTGGGTTGAGTAAAGCATGATAGTGGATGCTAAATACAGACCAATAGGGACAGGAGTAAATACAAGATATTGAATAGAGGGAATGGGGCTAAGATGAAGGCGTAAATACACAGAGAGAGAAAGAGAATGAGAGAGAGAGAGTGAAAGACAGTGTAATCAGGGGAGAATTAAACATCGGGGAAGAGAGTGAATGACATACAGGGTAACAGGGATGAATAAATAACGGGTAATAGACAAATGATGAAATTCAGAGAGTAATAGGGGTTAGATGGAGAAGAATTTGTTAAGTGTGTACATGAAAATGTTCTGATTCAACATGTGAATGTACCCACTAGGGAAGGTGCAAACTTGACCTACTTCTCGGAAATAAGGCCGGGCAAGTGACTGAGGTGCCCTTTGGGGCCAGCAACCAGAATTCTATGTGTGAAAATAGTGATGGTAGAGGATAGACCAGGTCTGAAAGTTGAAATATTAAATTGGATGACGGTTAACTTTGATGGCGTTAGGCAAGAATTTTCAAAAGCTGGTTGGGGGCAGATGTTCGCAGGTAAAGGGACGGCTGGAAAATGGAAAGCCTTCAGAAAGGAGATGACGAGAGTCCAGAGATAATATATTCCTGTCGGGGTAAAAGGAAAGGCTAGTGGGTGTAGGGAATGCTGGATGACGAAATAAATTGAGGGTTTGCTTCAGAAAAAGAAGGAAGCATATGTCAGGTAGCGACAAGAGAGATTGAATGATTCCTTAGAAGAGTACAAAGACAGTCAAAGTACACTTAAGAGAGAAATCAGGAGGGCGAAAAGGGGACATGAGATGTCTTTGGCAAATAGAATTAAGGAGGATCTAAAGGGTTTTTACAAACAGATTAAGGACAAAAGGGTATCTAGGGAGAGAATAGGGCCCCTCAAAGATCTGCAAGGCTGTATTTGTGTGGAGCTGCAGGAGATAGGGGAGATATGAAACGAGAATTTTGTAACAGTGTTGACTCTGGAAAAGGGCATGGAAGATATAGAATGTAAGGAAATAGATGGTGACATCTTGAAAAATGCCCATATTGCAGAAGAGGAATTGATAGATGCCTTAAAAAGCATGAAAGAAGATAAATCCCCAGGATCTGATCAGGTGTACCTGAGAACTTTGTGGGAAGTTAGGGAAGTGATTGTTGGGCCTCTTACTGAAATATTTGTATCATTGATAGTCACAGGTGAGGGGCCAGAAGACTGGAGGTTGCCTAATGTGGTCCACTGTTTAAGAAAGATGGTAAGGACAAGCCAGGGAACTATAGAGCAGTGAGCCTGATGTTGGTGGTGAACAAGTTGTTGGAGGGAATCCTGAGGGATAGGATGTACATGTATTTGGAAAAGCAAGTACTGATTAGCCACAGTCAACATGGCTTCGTGTGTGGGAAATCATGTCTCACAAACTTTTGAATTTTTTTGAAGAAAGAACAAAGAGGACTGATGAGGGCAGAGTGATGGGCTTGATCTATATGGACTTCAGGAAGATGTTCAACAAGGTTCCCCATGGGACACTGGTTAGCAAAGGTTAGACCTCGTGGAATACAGGGAGAACTAGCCATTTGGTTACAGAAGTGGCTCAAAGGTAGAAGGTAGACATTGGTGGTGGAGGGTTGTTTTTCAGTCTGGAGGCCTGTGACCAGTGGAGTGCCACAAGGATCAGTGCTGGATCCACTACTTTTCATCATTTATATAAATGTTTTGGATGTGAGCATAAGAGGTATAGTTAGTAAGTTTGCAGATGACACCAAAATTGGAGGCATAGTGGACAGTGAAGGAGGTTACCTCAGATAACAACAGGATCTTGACCAGATGGGCCAATGGGTTGAGAAGTGGCAGATAGAATTTAATTTTGATAAATGTGAGGTGCTGCATTTTGGGAAAGCAAATCCTAGCAGGACGTATGCACTTAATTGTAAGATTCTTGGGAGTGTTACTGAACAAAGAGACCTTGGATTTCAGGTTCGTAGCTCCTTGAAAGTAGAGTTGCAGGTAGAGAGTATAGTGAAGAAGGCATATTGTGTGTTTTCTTTTATTGGTCAGATTATTGAGTACAGGAGTCGGGAGGTCATGTTGCGGCTGTACAGGACATTGGTTCGGCCACTTTTGAATACTGCGTGCAATTCTGGTCTCCTTCCAATTGGAAGGATGTTGTGAAACTTGAAAAGGATCAGAAAAGATTTATAAGGATGTTGCCAGGATTGGAGGATTTGAGCCATATGGAGAGGTTGAGTGGGCTGAGTACAGACCGAGGAGAACAGAATTGTATTCAGTAGATTGATGTGGGTGCTTTGGAATTTTTTCTAGTCACTTTTTGAAAATCAAATTGACACATTGAATAATTACAAGAACTGGATACATTATTGCAATTCTCAATTTCCTTTCTAAATTTAGACTGAATCAATGTATAGACACATGTGTTTGTACAAGAGCTCAGCAGTTGAAACATATCTCCAGTATAGTCTGCTATTAGTAATGGATCAGTATAATCATCAGGCTCATAAAACGTATCTGTAATTCTAGAAATGAGGAAAAAAGTAGTATATGGCATCCACAGCACGATGTAAGTGCCAGAAATGGTGAGCAGTAAAGTGACGGATTTCCTTCAGCTCTGCATCTCTGGATCGTTGCTGTACTGGGTGTTGCGTTGACCTTGCAGTGCTCTGCGGATTCGATTCGCCATCACAATGTGGCGAACAGTCAGTGTGTTGAGCAGTAAAACGAGAAAGCTTGGCAATAGTGGGTTTAAAATTGTATTAAGCCAGTCAAAGGTCATCCATCCTGGTAAGATAAAGTAGTCTGTTTTGAAATGAGCGCTCCACTCCACAAGGTTAATGATATAGATTGGCTCATAAGCAGAGTACAGGGGGATGTTTTTGAAGCAGAACACAACACACACAGTCACTATCACCACAGCCGCAGTTTCCTCCCATGTGGTAGATTATCACATTGGAAATAATGACCAGGAGATCAACTGTCGTCATACTCACCAAATAAAGAGTGATCCCTTTGGAGAGACCACAGCCTCCACGAATTAGAAGGACAATTGTCAGGAGGTTGGCTACAAAGTAAAGAGCAGTATCTCCATGTTAATAACACAATGTGACTTGGAAGCTTGGGAATTAAAACAGGTCATTTGGTCCAATAGGTCTATGTTGAGATATACACTGCACATGTGCTTCCTCCCACCGACTTCATCTTACAATATTGAGATATTATTTCTATTAGCCTCATGTAGTTACTGAGATTTCCCATCAGGGAAACTCACAAATGTGTGGAAATATTGCACAGAATGGAAGGAAGCAAAATCTCTCTCAAACCAGAATCCCTTTACAGAGACGGATTGAGTGGGTGTACCCCCGACACTTTGCCTTATGCCAGTCTACAATGAGAAAGAAGGGTGGGTGGGGGGTAGGTGGGAGAAGCTGCCCCCTTTGATCATTGACTAATTTACGTACACTGAGCTCATTGTGACCACAGTTGACCACAGTTGTATGGGGTTCAGAGGTTGCACAGGCAGAGCATCATGGGGAGAGGGCTTTGAGCAGGATTGTGTCATGGGCACTGAGATGGATAAAAATGTAACAAAACATTTGCAGGCTGAGAGGTTGAATCTCGGCGGTGAAGGTGGAAGTATTGATCTGTATTTTATTTTGACAGCTTTGTGTTATTCATTCGGCACAATAAAAAACATACATGAGGTTAGAGAGGGCGTGAGGGCTCGCGACAGAGCTGTTGTAAAGTCTGAGACTCAAACAGGACTCAAGAGGCAGCTGTCCCCATGGGGATTGTAAACGTGGGAGGAGATCAAGGCAAGAAGGTTCAAGAGGGCAGATAGCCAGGGGCAGGTGGGCTTTGTATAACAGGGACATCATGGACCTCATCCTGTGTAAGGAAACCATTGAGAATAACTGCAGCCTGAAAGGAGAATGTCCAATCAGTGCCTTGAGTTTACAGACAGAGGGCAAACTATCTGCAGCATCAGGAGTCCCAGTGTCTGCACAGAGTGTGTCTCTCCAGGGAGTCAGTGATGTCTCTTTGTGACACATCAGTGTGACTGGGTATTCAGAGTTCTGAGTTTTAATGGTCACCCGTGGCACTAAGCATTTGTGCCTCTAGCACTTTGTAAGCATTAGACTGAGATCTTTACAGTGGGCTGTAAGCTCCTGTACAACACGGTATGAAAGGGGGATCATTGGCAAGGGTTTGGTGTGCTCACACCGACATCACTTTCACCACAGATGAGGTTCACCAGGCAGGAAGATGGTCACAGGATTCAGGAATATTAAAGGGGTTCACTCACTCAGTGTCCAATTAGTCAGCAAGTATTGACTAAGGCTTCTCCAGGTATGTGTGTGTATTCCAGGGAGGAGTCTTGTCTCATACAACCTTCAACACTCCTCGGTTTCATAGTGGGCAATGTACCACAGCCATTGGAGAGTTAGATTCTGGGAGGGAAGGGCTGTCTATTGAAGAGATGGTTCATGACCCCAGTGAGACACAAGTGATCAGATGTTGAGTGACATTGCAATAAGATTCACACAAGTACCAAGGTGATCTGTCAAAAGCATTAACATCCTGCTGAACTCCACAGTGTCACCTCAAGACTTGACCAGTGACAGGACCATTGTGTACATGGCCAATATTTGGCAGGTACTGAAAAGGATGCTGGACACACATTAGAAACACTCCAATCAACATGCATCCATAAGGTCAGCCAAATGAACAACAGCAGGAACTACACACCCATCCCCATGTGCATGTATTTAATGAAGGTTATCAGCAATACCATTCCTGTAAAGACATCATAAATTATTCCCCGTGTTCTCCCATATGGACTCAGTGTGATTTCTTACATTGTTCCTGCCTGCTGCACTGTAGCCTTCCCCATGAGCTGCCAGTGGTCCTGGAGGCAGGCGGCTGACTCTAATATCCCTTTGTCTGGAATGGCCTTGGAGGTGGTCCTCTGTTTGCCTGAGTCTGTCTGGACGCTGACACGGTGAGGCTCTCCTGCACAGTGTCAGGAACCTCCTTCATCACTATGGCTCTCTGAAGCACTGGTGTCAGTGGCAGAGGGTAGAGGAGTAACTGTGCACATCAGGAGTGCCCTGACAGGTACTTCCCGATGGTGACTGCCCCACCCCATGTCCCACTCTGTGGATCACTTGGCCCTCCATACTTTCCTGACAGAGGAACAATGACCCAATGATGATTTCAGGTATCTTCATTCACTTTCATCTTGCAACTTGAATTTAGTGACAATGCAATGGATCACACTGACCCTAACCCAATCACTCAACCTAATCCTCACCCTGACCTGAACTCTTGAGCTAACCGTAACGTTAACCTTAAACCAAACCTCTACATAAACCCTAACCCGGAACTGAAACCGAATTCTAATTGTCACAGTAAAGCTCACATCAACACCATCCCTCACCTTAAAGCTAGCTGTCCCCAAGATCTTAACCCAAACCTGAACCCTAACTCTAACCCTAAACACTCATCCGAACCTGAAACCAAAACCTAATTCTAACCACAATTGTAATCTGAACACAAATCTTTACTGTCATCCTAACCCTCAAATAAATCTAACCAAATACGAGCCACAGCCTTAACCAAAGCAGTAAACACTGGATCTATGCCTAATCCTAACCATAACCATAGACTTAACACTCATCCAAATCCTCGACCTAACCCTAACCTAAGTCTAACTCCCAGCCTAACTTTGTTACAAATCAGCATATATAATCCACAAGACCTGATTGATCAGTCTCCACCAGAGATTGGAATCTGCATGTGACCCACCCCCTACCCCTCAGCAGATGTGCACAAATCCATCAAGATGTGATGCTTCATCACACACAAGCCCAAAGCCCCTGTGTCGCTCCCTGTTCCCCCTCAGTGGGCAATGCTGCTCACTGAGGAGAGGTTACAGGGACCAGCTGTTAATTTGTTATAAATAAAGAAATTAATGATGATGACATCTTCATCTGTGATCATTCAAGAGGACACATGCCCTCTCTGTGAAATCAGTTGACCATAGTCACAAACGTCTCCATTTCAGAGGAGATGCCAATATTCTCCTCTGCCAATGGTGACAGTATCTCCCTTCTTCTACCCTTCCTTCCTGGAGTAAGATTGCTCCCTTTGAATCTCAACTCATGTACACCCTCCTGTCCCCTCCTGCCCCTCAGCCTCCAGCCTCCCAGTGGGTCTCCAGGTGAGTGACCAACTGCAACATCTCCTCCTCCATCAGAGTCAGTTTGGCCACATCTCCACTGGTCCCCATTCTCTCACTCAGCCTCTTGCAGCACGCCAACCACATTGATCAGACATGCCCATATCTACTGCCCACCTCTGCTAACATCTGCTTGATAACTGAGACACAGTGGAGGGCCCACTCCTCGACTTTGGGCCTGCCCTGGACGGGGTGGATGATATCTCCACCTTGGCAAAGGGGTTTGTGAAAGATGGCGCTGTCACAGGAGACACCAGGGTTAAAGTTCACAGTCTAACCTGCGCCCTCAACAATAATTTTCTGAACCCTCAGTGCTACCGCCCCACAGCTGAAGGGTACTTACACAATCCCACTTCCCCTCAGCTGCCTGCTCATGCCCACAGCCCTGTACAATGACGGCTGGAGCTGACTTGCTGTTCACAGCCTGACCCTTCTCACAGTGAACACCCACCCTAACTGTGTGCTTCACTGAGGAGGGCACTGGCACCATTTGACGTGGGTGACCAGCTCTTGGTCCCACTGTGAGGATCATTCAGGTGTGTGAGCACATGGACCGGGCACTATCCCTTCGACCTGCCTGATCCCACTGACCAACATCAAATCCAGGCCCATGTCCCAGCAACAGACCCAGACACATGGCAATAAAAACACAGTCGGAGAGAGCTTTGGGATCCAGAAATCTGAAAGTACCTGTTCCTCCCAGACAAGGACCATTTAGCACACGTCAGGTCACAGATTCCTCATGTCCCCATGGAACTAAACTAAAATTCACAAATTGCAGCATGAGCTATTTTTTGTAGGAACACCTGAAACTGGATCCAGCATGAGGAGAGAAAGAGGGAGGGTTTTACACTGAGAGATATATCAGGGGAAAGAACAGAGTGAAAGTGGGATTGAAAAGATAACACAACCTGCTTCAGCTTCTTACCAGGGACTGTGAAGATTGTGAGGAAATGGTAGTAAGTGAAAGCTATCAGTTCAATTGTTGATAATTCCATTTTCAGGGAGGGGGCGATATCAATTGGTGTTGACAGATCTGAATCTTCAGACATTTATCTGTTATATAAAGTAACTAAATCTCTCCTGTGATTTTTTGCGGTTGCAGAGAGAGTGAAATTAGTTTATGGTCTTTGAACAAACAGGTACAGTTAATTTTAACAGATATTACACAATGCAATCTTCAGCTACACCGGAAGATTGAAGGAGAACAATTGGGCCAGGTCTATCTCAGAGCTCCTTGCTCGCTCTCTTCGTGCTCTCTACATGGATGCTCAACCATCCCTGCCTTGCCTTGCCTTTCTCACTTTGCCCCCTCACACACACAGTCAGAGTACCATAGAGCTGTACAGCATGGAAACAGATCTTTTCGTCCAACTCGTCCATACTGATCAGATATCCTACATTAATCTCGTACCAATTGTAAGCACTTGGCCCATATCCCTCTCGACCCTTTCTGTACATATACCCATCCAGATGCTTTTTGAATGCTGTGATTGTACCAGCCTGCACCACTTCCTCTAGCAGCTCATTCCACACACACATACCACCTTGTGCATGAAAAATTGCTCCTTAAAAATTTTTAAAATCTTTCCCCTCGCATCTTAAATCTCTGCCCTCTAGTTTTGGACTCCTCTATCCTGTGGTGGAAAAGACCTTCCCTATTTACCTATCCATGCCCCTCATGCTTTTATAAACCTCTATAAGTTCATCCTTCAGCTTCCGATGCCCCAGGGATCCTATTCAGCTTCTCCCTGTCACTCAAGCCCTCCAACTTTGGCAACATTTTTGAAATTACTCTCTGGACCCTTCCAAGTTTCACAACATCCCTCCTATAGCAGAGAGATCAGTATTAAACACAGTATCCCAAAGGTGGCTGAACCAATCTCCTGTACAGCCCCAATATGGCCTCCCAACTCCCATACTCAATGCATTGACCAACAGAGGCAAATGTGCCAAATGCCTTCTTCACTCTCCTGTCTGCCTGAGACTCCATTTTCAATGAATTATGATCCTGAACTCCAAGGTCTCTTTGCTGAGCAATACTACCCAGGACCTTATCATTAAGTGTATGAGCCCTGCCCTGATTTGCCTTTCTGAAATGCCATATCTCACATTTATCTAAATCACACTCTTTCTGCACTTTTCGGCCATCAGCCCACCTGATCAAGATCCCACTGAACTCTAAGATAACTTTCTCCGTCCCCTTGCTGAGATATTTTTTATCATTGATAGTCAAAGATGAGGTGCCAGAAGACTGGAGGTTGGCTGACGTGGTGCCACTATTTAAGAAAGGTGGTTAATGTCAAGCCAGGGAAATATAAACCGGTGAGCCTGACGTTGGTGGTGGGCAAGTTGTTGGAGGGAATCCCTGAGGGACAGGATGTACATGTATTTAGAAAGGCAAGGACTGATTAGGGATAGTCAATATGGTGTTGTGTGTGGAAAATCCTGTCTCACAAACTTGATTGTGTTTTGTGAAGAATTAACAAAGAGGATTGATGAGAGCAGAGCGGTTGGTGTGATCCATATGGACTTCAGTAAGATGTTCGACAAGGTTCCCCATGGAAGACTGGTTAGTAAGGTTAGATCGCATGGAATACAGGGAGAACTAGCCATTTGGATACAGAACTGGCTCAAAGGTAGAAGACAGAGGGTGGTGGTGGAGGGTTGGTTTTCAGATTGGAGGCCTGTGACCAGTGGAGTGCCACAAGGATCGGTGCTGGGTCCTCTACTTTTCATCATTCATATAAATGATTTGGATGTAATTATTAGAGGTACAGTTAGTAAGTTTGCAGATGACACCAAAATTGGAGGTATAGTGGATAGGGAAGAAGATTACCTCAGATTACAACGGGATCTTGATCAGATGGGCCAATGGGCTGAGAAGTGGCAGATGGGGTTTATTTTAGATAAATGTGAGGTACTGCATTTTGGGAAAGCAAACCTTAACTGGACTTACAACTTAATAGTAAGTTTTTGGGAGTGTTGCCGAATAAAGAGACCTTGAAGTGCAGGTTCATAGCTCCTTGAAAATGGAGTCACAGATAGATAGGAGAGTGAAGAAGGTGTTTGGTCTGCTTTCCTTTATTGGTCAGAATATTGAGTACAGAAGTTGGGAGGTCATGTTGCGGCTGTACAGGACATTGATTAGGCCACTTTTGGAATATTGTGTGCAATTCTGGTCTCCTTCCTATCGGAAGGCTGTTGTAAACTTGAAAGGGTTCAGAAAAGATTTACAAGGATGTTGCCAGGGTTGGAGGATTTGAGCTTTTGGGAGAGGTTGAATAGGCTAGGGCTGTTTTCCCTGGAGCATTAGAGGCTGAGGGGTGACCATATTGAGGTTCATAAAACCATGAGGGACATGGATGGGATAAATTGACAAGGTCTGTTCCCTGGGTTGGGGGGGAGGGGAGCCGTGGCACGGTGGCACAGTGATTAGCACTGCTGCCTCACAGCGCCAGATACCCGGGTTCAATTGCCGCCTCAGGCAACAGTCTGTGCGGAGTTTGCACATTCTCCCCGTGGCTGTGTGTGTTTCCTCCGGGGGCTCCGGTTTCCTCCCACAGTCCAAAGATGTGCAGGTTAGGTGAATTGGCCATGCTACATTGCACGTAGTGTTGGGTGGTGGGGTAAATGTAGGGGAATGGGTCTCTGTGGGTTGCACTTCGGTGGGTCGGTGTAGTCATGTTGGGCTGAAGGGCCTGTTTCCACACTGTCAGTAATCTAAGTAAACTAATCTAAATAACCTGAGGGCATAGGTTTAGGGTGAGAGGGGAAAGGTATAAAAGAGACCTAAGGGGCATTATTTTCACACAGAAGGTGGTACGTGTATGGAATGAACTACCAGAGGAAGTGGTGGAGACTAATACAACTGCAACATTTAAAAGGCATCTGGATGGGTATATGAATAGGAAGGGTTTGGAGGGATATGAGCCGGGTGCTGGCAGTTGGGGCTAGATTAGCCTGGATAGCTCATCAGCATGGACGAGTTGGATCGGAGGGTCTGTTTCCGTGCTGTACATCTCTATGACTATTACAGCACCAATTTTGATGTCACCTGGAAACTTAAAAACTATACCTTGCTTACTAACTATGTTCATATCCGAATCATTTGTATAAATAACAAAAGGCACTGGACCAACACAGCACCAAATTTACGGCACACCGCTGGCCAGAGGCCTCTGGTCTGAAAAGCAGCCCTCGACCATCACACTCCGTCTCCTACCATTAAGCTTCAAAAATGCAACCTAGTTAGTGACACATGATTTCCTACACACTAAACCATGTTGACTAGCCCTAATCAGTCGTTACCTTTCCAAATTATTTCAAATCCTATCCCACAGAATTCCCTCCAACAGTTTACCCACTGCAATGTCAGGCCCCATGGTCTATAGTTCCCTGGCTCCGCCTTTCCTAATTAGTGGCAACACATTAGCCAATCCCCAATCTTCCAGCACCTCACCCATGACTATGGATTATACAAATATGTCAGCAAGTGGCCCAGCAATCACTTCCCGAGCTGCCCACAAAGTTATTGGGTACATCGATTAGGTCCCAGGGATTTATCCACCTGTATGCATTTTATGCAACACCTCCTCCTCTGTGATATGGACACTTTTCAAAATATCGCTGTTTATTCCCTTAAGTTCTCGAGCTTCCATGTCCTTCTCCACAGTCAACACTGATGCAAAATACTCATTTAGTATCTCTCCATCTCCTGTCATTCTACACATCGAGGGCCTTGCTCATTTTTCAGGGGCCCTATTCTCTCCCTTGTTACTTTTTTCCCATAATGTATTTGTAGAATCCCTATCAAAGCTATCGCATGTCCCTTCTTTGCCCTCCTGATTTCCCTCTTAAGTACATTTCCACTGCCCATATCCTTCTAAGGATTCACTTGATCCCTGCTGTCTACACCTGACTCGAAGAGTGTGGTGCTGGAAAAGCACAGCCGGTCAGGCATCATCCGAGGAGCAGGAGAGTCAACATTTCAGGCATGTCTATACCTGACATCTGCTTCCTTCTATTTTTTGACCAAAACCTCAATTTCTCCAGTCGTCCAGCATTCCCTACACCTCCCAGCCTTACCCTTTACCTGACCAGGAGCATGTTGTCTCTGGACAGTCATTATCTCATTATTGAAGTCTTCCCATTTTCCAGTCATCCCTTTAACTATGAATGTCTGTGCCCAATCAACTTTTCAAAGTTTTTGCCTCATATCATCAAAATTGGCCTTCCTCCAAATTAGAACTTTAACTTTTAGATCCAGTCTATCCTTTTCCATCACTAATTTAAAACTTATAGAATTATGATCACTTGCCCCAAAGTGCTCGCCTCACTGACACCTCAGTCACACGCTCTGCCTTATTTCCAAGAATATGATCAGGTTTTGTTCCTTCTCTAGTAGGTGCATCCACATCCTGAATCAGAAAATAATTCTTGTATTCACTTCACAAATTCCGCTCAATCCAAACCCTGAACACTATGGCAGTCCCAGTCTATGTTTGGAAAGTTAAAATCCCCGACGATTACCACCCTATTATTCCTACAGATAACTGAGATTCCCCTTACAAATTTACTTTTCAATTTCCACCTGACTATTGGAGGAGAAGGTCTGTTGTACAATCCAAATAAGATGGTCATCATTTTCTGATTCCTCAGTTCCATTCCAATAACTTCACTGGACGTATTCCCCAGAATATCTTCCCTAATTAAAGCCATAATTTTATTCCTAATCAAAAATGCCAATTGCCCTCCTCTCTTTCCCCCTTTTCCATTCTTCCCATACCATCTCGAACATTAAGCTGCCACTCCAGACAATCCCTGAGCCATGTCTCTGCAATAGCTATGATATCCCAGTCCCATGTTCTCAACCATATGCTGAGTTTATCTGCCTTCCCTGTCAGGCCTCTTGCATTGAAATAAATTTAGTTTATTTTACTGGTCCTACATCGTTCTCTGCTTTGTTCCTGTCAGTCCTGATTGTCTGACTTGCTCCTTTCCCGACTGCACCGATCTCAGGCTGATCCTTTTTCTCACCATCTCTATGACTAGGTTAAATCCCCCAGTGCAGTTCTAGCAAATCTCTCTGCCAGTATATAAGACCATAAGACCATAAGACATAGGAGTGGAAGTAAGGCCATTTGGCCCATTGAGTCCACTCCACCATTCAATCATGGCTGATGGGCATTTCAACTCCACTTACCAGCGTTCTCCCCGGAGCCCTTAATTCCTTGAGACATATTGGTCCCCTCCAATTCAGGTGCAACTTGACCTTCTTATGCAAGTCACTTCTACCCCAGAAGAGATTCCAATGATCCATAAATGTGAATCCTGCTCCCCTGCAGCAGTTCCTTCGACACACATTCATTTGCTCCATCCTCCTATTCCTTCTCTCATTAGCACATGGCACTTTGTGTAATCCAGATATTACTACCCTCCAGAACCTACCGTTTGTCCTTCTGCCTAATTTCCGATATTCTCTCCTCAGAATCGCATCCTTTTCACTTCCTGTGCTATTGGTTCCAATGTGCACAACAACCTCCTGCTGGTCCCTTTCCCTTTTGAGAATCTTTTGAACACACATTGAGACTTCCTTGATGCAGGAAACAGGGAGGAAACGCACCATTCTGATGTCTCATTATCGACCACAGAAACCTCTATCTGTGCCTCTGGCTAAAAACTCACTTAAAGGTTCACAATATTTCTGGTGTGTCTTCCCTTTGGTGCAGACACAAAGCTAGACAGCTTGTCATGTTTTCCAGCCGCCATCAGTCAAGGAAGCAGACATGTTGCTGTGCCGAACCACACTACATCGAACGTATACCCCCACCATGTAACAACAGTGTCCAGTTTGTATGAACGGTGTCATCCACAGTGGAATAAAATCCAAGGAATGATATCGGTATCATTGACAGTCACATCATAACCCATGGTCATCCCTTTTTTAGCCACTTCCTTGACAAGTCACCCGGATCTAGATTTCTTCTCTCTTTGGAGAGCTAATCAGCTCTACCTACTTTGTTAGACATCACTCTTTCTGTCTCGAAACATGCATGAACCGAATCTTTGATTCACGATAACAAACCATATTTTTGGCACATTCCAGATCCCGTCATCTGCTTTAGAGTTATAGTGTCATGCAGTCCTACAGCACAGAGATAGGCCCTTTGGCCCAAACCAGACCATGCCGATCAAAATGGCCATCCACACTGAGGCCATTTCCCTGCACTTGGCCTATATCCTTCTCACTCAAGATTGGAGTGGTTTTGGGTAGGGGAGAAGAATTCCTGATAAAAGGTTTTTGCTCGAAATGTTGATTTTCCTGCTCCTCGGATGCTGCCTGACCTGCTGTGCTTTTCCAGCACCACTCTAATCTTGACTCTAATCTCCAGCATCTGCAGTATCCACTTCCGCCCAGATCCATCTCATCCTTTTTGATTCATATATTTATCCAAATGCCTTTTAAATGTCAATGCACCCTCCACACTATTTCCACTGGCAGCTTATTCCATATGCATACCACCCTCTGTGTAAAAACGTTGACCATCAGGTTCCCTTTTATCTTTCCCCTCTAACCTTAAACTGCTGCCCTCTAGTCCCCAATGGTCTAACCTTGGGAAAATGATGGAGTGCATTCACCCTACCCATGCCTGTCATGATCTTATACAGCTCTGTAAAGATCCCCTCAGACTCCTACCCTTTGAAGAAAGAAGTCCTATCTTGTCCAATCTCTCCCAATTACTCCGACCATTGACTCCAGGCAACATCCTTGGAAATTTCTTCTGCATTTTTTCCAGTTTAATAACATCCAGTAACAAGGTGACCAAAAGTGAGCACAATGCTCCATGTGCAGTCTCAACAACATCTTGTACAACTGCAACATAACTTTTCAACTTCTGTGCTCAATGCCCTGACTGATGAAGGTCATTGTGCCAAACGCCTTCTTCACTGCCCTGTCTACCTGGGATTCCACTTTCAGAGAACTGTGCACCTGAACTTCAAGGTCCCTCTGTTACACTACACTTCTTAAGGCCCTATCATTCATCATGAAACTCCAACCTTGACTTGAATTTCCTAAATGCAACACCTCACACTTACCTACATTAAACTCCATGTTCTATTTCTTGGCCCACTTCCCGAGTTGATCAAGATCCTGATGCAATTTCTGAGAACCTTCCTCACTGACTATGATGCCTCCTATTTTAGTGTCATCAGCAAACTTACAAATCATGCTTTGTCACATTTCTATCCAATCATTGATCTCAATGTCAAACAGCAAAGGGCCCAGCACCGACCCCGAGGCACTCCATGAGTCACAGGCCTAGTATCCGTCCACTATTACCCTCTGCTTCCTGCATCAAGCCAATTGTGGATCCAATATGTCAGCTGCCTCTGCATTCCATGTGATCTATCCTCCCAGAGTTGCGTACCATGTGGAGCCTTATCAAAGGCCTTAATGAAATCCATATAGACAATATCAACCTTCCTGGTCACTTCATTAAAGAACTCTAACAAATCTGTGAGGCATGACCTCCTCCTCACATCGCTATGCTGAGTACTCCTAATCAAACCCTGTCTTTCCAAATGCATGTATATCTTATCTCTCAGAGTCTTCTCAAGTAATTTACCTCCCACAGATGTTAGGCTCACTGACCTATAGTTCCCAGGCTTTTCTTTGCAGCTTGTCTTGAATAATAACACAACATTCGCTACCCTGCAGTCTTCTGGGACCTCACCCATGGCTAATGATGATGCAAAAATATCAGCCAGGGTCCCCACACATTTTTCTCTAGCCTCTTGCAGGATTCTTGATTATATCTGGTCAGGACCAAGAAAGTTATCCACTTCCATGCATTTTAATACATCCAACACTTCCTCTTCTGTGATATGGACTGTCCCCAAAATATTACCACTAACTTCCTCAAAGTCCCAAGAAACTTCTGTTTCTATTTAGAACCAAACATACAAGTTTCTGTTTAAAGAAGAGCCTCATCCTCAAGAATTATCTCCATAGCAACCTCAGGACTGTCTTGCTTCTAGAAGCCTCCCAGCTGGGTCAAAGGTTTAAACGTTCTTTATCAGCTCACACAGGCATCATGGAACAAATCCAAAGCTAACAACCTCTAATCGACCTTAAACTGAAGAAAATCTCCACATTTTTAGGCCTTAATACAATCCGCAGTAGAGTCAGCTCTAACAATGCCCACCTTTATAATGATGCAAATATATAAATATTGTTTTATACACAGTTAAGTTTGTTTTTATCTGTACCAGGTGAACTGGCACTCTCAATAAACCAGTAACAAGTATATCATCGCAATCTCTGCAAAATCTGAGCAGTTACTTCAGGGTGAGAGTGAGAAAGCTCTCTGTCAGTAGGTTCTTTTTTTGAAAAGCCAAAATGCTTTTTTTTAAAATAAGGCGTTGTGTTTTCATTTTGCAGAGTCTCACACACGATCTGGTCTGGAGAAGACGTTTTAGAGGTATATATTGAACAGGAGTCATTTTAATTCCGTTAATCAGCTCAGTGAATGATTTTATTAAAGATTTATATGTTTGATTCAGTTGTATATTTCATTTTTTTTTCCCATTTTGACATTTCTTTCTGTATGTATTGAAGGATGGTCTGTTCTATAAATCAGGTGTTATTGCAAGTTCCTTTCTTTAGGTTTCAGGTCACTGCACTAACCCTCCCCCATAAACACAATAAAGAGGGGTCCCCCTCGTCCTCACCGAGCAACCACCAGTCTCCACATCCAACACATCATCTTTAAACACTTCTGCCAACTCCACCTAGATCCCACCACCAAGTACACCTTCCTCTCCTTAACCATCTCTGCCTTCCACAAGGACCATTTCTTTTGCCAGTCCTCAGTTCACGCCAGTCTTCCCCGCAACAACCCACCCAACACTCCTCCCTGGGACCTCTGGTACCTCCCTGTTCAACCAGAAAAGATGAAAAACTATCCGGCACAGCACCTCCCTCACAACTACCCAGGGCCCCAAACAGTCCTTCCAAGTGAGACAGAGATTCACCTGCCCCTCCTCCAGTCTAGTTTATCCATCTGGTGCTCCCGATGTGGTCTTCCCTACATCAGGGAGACCAAACATAAACTAATGGAATGTTTCGGCAAACTTCCCAGCTGGACCCGCAGGAGCCGACCTGACTCCCCCAGCCACCGCCCAGTTTAATTCCCCTTCCCACTCCTTTTCCCAAACGACCATCCTTGGCCTCTTCCATTGCCACAATGAATCTGACCATGAATTGGATGAACAACACCTCACCATCTGCATGGGCAGCCTCCAGCCCAGAGGACACAACATTGAGTTCTCCAATTTCAAATAACCTCCCTTCCCAACACCCAACTCCCTTCCCAGCCCCTTTCACTCCTTCCCAGCCCCTTCCCCTTCCTTCCATTCCTCTCATTGACCCTTCCTTCCAGCCACCCCCGGATTCATTCCTCCCATTGACCAACCAGGTCACACCCTCTACGTGTGTTCATCTATCCCCACCTCACCCACCCTGCTCCCCCATACCCTTTATCTGCAGCTCCCCTTATACCCACCCCCTCAGTCCTGAAGGATGGTTACACCCTAAACATTGACCTCTCCGCTTCCTGATGCTGCCTGGCTTGCGATGCTCTCCCAGCCTCCTGCTTGTCTACCCTGGATTGTTCCTGGGGGTTTATACGAGGTACAGAGTGAGATGGCGAGCAGGTTTAGAAAAGTGATTACACAGCAGGATCAGTCAGATAGTTGGGTGACTGTCAGGAAAGGTAAGAAGGTAGTTCAAATGTCTCCGGGAGATATTCCTCGATCAAATCGAAGTTCATGTTTAATTACAGCTGAATATAATAGAATTGTTACAGTGGACTGTCCTGTCAGGGGCATAGACAGGAGATTCTGTGGCAGTGAGTGTACATTTCGGATGGGATGCTGCTTTCCTGATGCTGGGATTAAAGATGTCTCTAAGTATTTCAAGTATATTGTTCAAGGTGAGATTGAGATGCCAGAAATTATTGTACGCATTAGCAGGAATGTTTTATTAGAGAAAAGATGAACGCATTAGCAAGTGAATTTCAGAGATAAGGTGGAAGATTAAAAATAGAATCTTAAAAATCATAATCTCTGGTTTGCTCACAATGTTAAATTCAAATGAGGGAGGGAACAAAAGGATAAAGGAGATAAAGGAATGGCTGAAGAGCTGATGCATTGTTCAGGGATTTAGGATTTGGGATAATTGGAATCTCTTTTAAGACAGAAAAGACCTGTTCAAAGAGAATGGGTCGAACCTGCACTGGAAAGGAACCAATATCTTAGCAGGGTGATCTGCTTGTTCCATTACAGGGGATTCTATACAGATATAGAGGATGAGTAGAGGAAGTCTAAGGCACAGTGTAAATAGAAGGATTGATGGGGAATGTTCTGAATGTGAAGAGAACACGTCAGTTAGAAAAGAAAGACAAGAGAGAGTCAGAGTATGTAGCAACTCTGAAGAACTAAATTACATTGATTTCAACACAAGGGGTTTTACAGGTAAGGGTTATGTACTCAGGGTATGTTTATGAACATGGGATTGGGACGCCATAGCTATTACAGTAACTTGGCTGAGAGATGGACAAGACTGGCAGCTCAATGTTCCGGGTTTTAGATTCTACACAGAGGATCGGAAAGGAGGCAAGAAAGAAGGTAGAGTGGTGTTTTTACTTTATGAATATTTTACTGCTGCAAAAAGCAAAAATATTTCTGAAAAATAATCCAGTGAAAATATACAGATAGAAATTACAAATAATAAAGGAATAAGATGGGATTGTACTATAGGCCTCCCAACGGTAAGAGTGAAATTAAGAAACAAATATGTGGGAGATCTCAGATATATGTAAACAAAGTGAGTTTGTTAGGATGGGGATTATTAATTTTCCAAACATTGACTGGGGCTACCATAGTGTTTAAGTTTTGGATGGGGAGGAATTTGTCAAATGTGTTCAAGAAAATTTTCTTGAACAATTCATTGATGTTCCTACTGGAGAAGGAGTAAAACAAGCCCATGTGTGGGCAATGGGGCAGGGCATGTGTCTGAAGTAAAAGTGGGGAAATCTTTGGGTCTTATCAATCAGAATTCTGTCAGTTTCAAAATGGTTATGGAAAAGGACAAGCCTTCTTTAAAAGTTAGTTTTTAATTGGATGAGATATGGATAAAGGTTTAATGGTATGAGACAAGAAGAATTGATTGGAGTAGACTGTTCGCAGGGTAAAAGGATGTCTGACAAGTGGGAGGCTTTGAAGGGTGAGATGGCGAGAATTCAGAGGCATTATGTTCCTGTTAGAGTGAAGGGTAAGGCCAGTAAGATTAAGAACCAATGGATTAATATAAATATTGAGGTTCCAGTCAAGAATAGAAGAGAATCTCATTTTAAAAGAGACAATTTGGTTCAATTGAATCTCTTCATCAATATAAAGCACACAGGGGCATTCTTCAGAACAAAATCTGGAAGACAAAGGGGGGATATGTTTTAGCATTGGCGGATAAGTTGAAAGATAAAGCAAAGAGATTCTACAGGTATATTAAAAGCAAGAGGGTAACTGGAGAGAAAGTAAAGTTTGTGGGCGGCACGGTGGCACAGGTTAGCACTGCTGCCTCAAGCGCCTGAGACCCGGGTTCAATTCCCGACTCAGGCGACTGACTGTGTGGAGTTTGCACGTTCTGTGTCTGCGTGGGTTTCCTTCGGGTGCTCCGGTTTCCTCCCACAGTCCAAAGATGTGCGGGTCAGGTGAATTGGCCATGCTAAATTGCCCCTAGTGTTAGGTAAGGAGTAAATGTAGGGGTATGGGTGGGTTGCGCTTCGGCGGGTCGGTGTGGACTTGTTGGGCCGAAGGTGTTTCCACACTGTAAGTCTAATCTAAACTAAATCTAATCTAAAGATCCTTAGAGGTGAAGGAAAACAGCTTTGTGCTGAACACCAGGAGATGGGAAAGATACTAAATGAATATTTTGTGCCAGGTTTTACTGTGGACAAAGAAACGGAGGCTGGAGAATGCAGGGAAATAAATTTGGATTTTTCAAAATAGTTCATATTACAGAAGAGATATTTGGAGAGGTCTTGGAGAATATAAAGGTGGATAAATTTCTGGGACTTGATCAAATGTATTCCAGAACATTGTGGGAATTAAGGGAGGAAATTGCGAGACCTTTTGCAGAAATAATTACATCATCGATAACTACAGGAGAGATTCCTGAAGACTGGAGGATGGTTACCATTGTCTCTTTGTTTTAGAAAGAATGCAAGGAGAAACTGGGAACTACAGAGCAGTGAGTCTGCCTCTGGTTGTGGATACATTGTTGGGGTGATTTTAAAAGATAGGATTTATGGACATTTAGAGAATTAAAAATTGATTGGGTATAGTCAGCATGGTTTTGTGTGAGGATAACTGTGTCTCGCAAATCTGATTGCGTGCTTTGAGGAAGTTACCAAAAAGATTGATGAGGACAGAGGAGTAGACGTTGTTCACTTGGACGTTAGTAAAGCCATGACACGGTTCTGCGTGGTCGACTAATTTGTAAAGTTAAGTCATATGGGATTCAGGATGAGCTTGCCAATTGGATACAAGATTGGCTTAATGACAGGAGACAGCGTTTGGTGGTGGAGGGTTGCTTTTCAGAGACTTGTCACCAGTGGGGTTCCAAAGGGATCTCTCTTGTTTATCATTTATATAAATGATTTGGATGAGAATATAGCAGGCATGGTGAGTAAATTTATGGATGATACCAAAACTGACAGCATGGTAGAGAGTGAAGAAGGTTTTCTCAGATTACAAAAGGAACTTGATGAAATGAGTCAATGGGCAGAACAATGACAGATGTAATTGAAACTGGATAAATACGAGGCATTGCATTCTGGTACAACAAACAAGGATAGGACTTATACAGTTAATGGTAGGGCCTTGTGTCAGGTTGTACACCAGAGGGTCACAGAGATTCATGGACATGTTTTTTTGAAGTTTGTGTTGTACATACACAGGATGGTTAAAAAGGCATTTAGCATCGTTTCATCCTTTGCGTCCAGGAGTTGGGAGTCCCTTTCTGGAATACTGCATCCAGTTCCAATTGTAGGAAGGATATCATTAAGCTGGAGAGGGCGCAGAAGAGATTTCCCGGGATGTTGCCGGGTATGGAAAGTTTGAGTTCCAAAGAAAGGCTGGATCGGCTGGGACTGATTTCACTGGAGCGTAGGAGATTGAGAGGCCGCCTTATAGATGTTTATAAAACAATGGGGTGGGTGGGTAGATAGAGATAATGGTCGTTGTCTTTTTGCTAGGATGGGGGATTTCAAGACAAGTGACACATTTTTAAGGTGAGAGGAGAGAGAATTTTAAAAATATATGAGGAGCAAATAATGTTTACAGAAGGTTGTTACGTGTGTGGGGGGAGGGGAGTGACATGATGTGTGTATTTGGGGGGGTTGTGTGACACAGTGTGTGTGTGGGGGGGTGACACGGTGTGTGTGTGGGGGGGGGGCGTGACACGGTGTGTGTGTTTGTGTGCGCCTGTGGGGGTGTGTGTGACACGGTGCATGTGTGTGTGTGTGGGGGGTGTGACACAGTGTGTGTGTGTGGGGTGAGGGTGTGATACGCTGTGTGTGGGGGGGTATGTGACACGGTGTGTGTGTGTGTGTGGTTGTGTGAGGTGGGGGTGTGACACTGTGTGTGGGGGGGATTGTGACACAGTGTGTGTGTGTGGGGGGTGTGACACTGTGGGTGTTTGTGGGGGTGTGTGACACGGTGTGTGTATTGGGGGATGTGACACGGTGTGTGTGTGTCGGGGTGGCTGTGGGTGGTGTGTGTGGGCGTGTGGGGTGTGTGTGTGGGTGTGTGGTGGGGGTCTGTGTGTGGGTGTGTGTGTGTTGGTGGGTGTGTGGTGTGTGTGTGTGTGGTTGTGTGTGCGTGGGTGTGAGTGTGTGTGGGGGTGTGTGTGGTGTGTGTGTGTGTGGTTGTGTGTGTGTGGGTGTGAGTGTGTGTGGGGTGTGTGTGTGGGGGGGTGGTGTGGAATGAAGAGCAGAGGAGGTGCTGGTTGCAGGTACAACTAGATGTTTAAAAACCATTTGGATCAGTAGATTATGAGGAAAGGTTTGGAGGGATATGGGCGAGGAGCAGACATGTGGGACTAGTTTAGTTTGGGTTAATGTCAGCATGGACTGGTTGGACAAAAGGGTGTGTTTCCGTTCTGTGTGACTCTCTGACTCTGGGACTGAATAAAGAATTTGGGATTGTTCACCTTCTTCAAAATTGTGAGATGTTTTGTCAGATTTGAGAGAGACAAAATCCTTTGAGGAGTGAATCAGTAGCCAGAGGTTAAATAAAATCTCTTTTATCCATTTCATTCTTAATTTCTCTCCTGTACTTTCTGTGTTCTGCTTGGATTGTGACTGAACGATGAAGCTGTCAGTGTGGAGCTGCCCTGCACAATTGCTGATATTTGCCCCAGGAATGGCAGACAGAGGGAAATCGGTACCCTACACTGCGGGCAGGCTCCTGCTGCTGATGCAGGACTTTCTCCAGCTCCAGGAGCAGGCGAGGAGACCCCAACATCAGACCATGCCAGCCCTGTCTGAGGTTCCCACCCGGGTTAGTGCAGTCTCAGCTGCCTGGATGAATGCACAGCGCTGTCTGAAGAAGGTCAACGTCCTTCTGTTGAAACAATTTAATCAGCGAGGATCTGTGAGAGCAGAAGAAACCAACAATACCCGAAAAAAATCAATGGAACTGACAATAATCAGTCTTTATTGAAAGTACTGCAGCAGTTTGGCTGGAACTTGAGGAGAGCAGGAGATCCAAGTGGTTCCCTAGTTCTCTTCTAAGTTTCGCGCCTTTACAAAAATGGAGTACATTGTACACTTTAAAATATGCTGAGGAATTATGGATTATCATGAAATGTACGTCATCAGTAACACTAAACCTTAGCCAGAAAAAAGACAATCATTTGTGTCATTCCATAACTCTGTTTCTGTTATACGGACATTTTGTTTTGGCTAAAATCTGCAGTTTGAAATATCCAATGAGCCGTTAAGAAGATTACTGAAGTTTTATGAAACTGATGGAATTTGTTTACTTTCAGCCTGGTCCTGAAAACTGTTTCTGATCTTTTGCCACAGTCCTTTTCACTGACTGAACTGTAACTCGAAAGTTGACTCATCTTTTTCCCATCATGCATTGTTAAATATTTCCCACAATACCACATTCCCCCTTTTGTCAGATCATCATGATCAGTTATATAGGCATCTTGAAAATCTAATTGAAAATGCATTGACACAAGCAAACGAATAACCCTATTCCCACTAGCAATAGTACTATGAGCAAAAAGGCCTTAAAGAACCAATTAGACATTCTGTGACCCAACCAACTCCTCCCTCTCAATGGGCTGTAATCCTGGAGTTCTTTGCCAATGTCTTGTATGTGGTCAGTATGTTGTTTAATATGTTCAGCTGGATTGGTAACATTTTCAGAGGGATCTGGAATGTAAGTACACACTCCTGGCCCACAACAGCCTGCAAGGCGAGCAGATAATCCAAGGCCAGTCGATTCTGCAATGGCACTGTCTGGACACCCTCTAGCTCAGCTGAGACCTCAGTCAGGGCTTGTCCAGTTGCCTTGGTTTCGAAAGCTGTCTCATTGGTCAGGTGTTCCAGCGCTGAGGCCGTATGAACCAATTCACTGGATTCCCATCCCATTCAGTACAATGGAAAAGACAACATGAGGAACTGGTCTAGGCCAGTAATGGCTCTTGTAGTTCGTGGATGCTAGTGCTTAAGGGAGGTAAGGTGATGCATGTCGGGTACAACATAACCGAGGCAGCAGGATCCTATCCGATTGGTAGGAAGCCATGGGGACACTTTGGTTCCACATGTAAAGTATGTGCCATTGTAAACTGTAAAATCACCAGCCAATGACATCCAAGGCTGCATGGTGGAATAGGCCCAGGGACTATCAGATGTAATATTCCATATCCTGGTCCAATCACAGTTAAACATCCTGTTTCTTGAAATATTGACTACTGGGCCTTGCCAGTCAAATGTGAGATTAAATTTGCTTTGCCCCATTAGCATTCCTTGTCCAAATTTATTAAAATATAGGGACCCTGTAGCGTTATTGGAATGGACTGTAAGGGAAGGAGGAACTGAGTTGTGATTATATGCAGGCTGATACCATGTCGAAAATGTCGTCATTTCCTAACCAGCCTATTCCCATATCCTCATTTCTCCATGAAGGCCTGTGTGATTCTGTTGTAACATCCACTCAACTATTTCTGACAGATAGAAAGGGAGGGGTTGGAGAGGTATTCCTTCGTTTGAATGGATGGGAATGTGTGTACAAACCCAAGACTTACTTATATTCAATTTCTCGGCATATATATATGAGATATGTAAATAGGTGTTTGCGTGCAGTTCCCAAGTCGGCCGGTTTGGTAATGTCAAAATGTTCACCTACGACAAAAAATTCTAAAAGTTCAAGATTGCCGAAATGTTTTGTCGACCAGTTGAGGAGTAATCTTCTTACAATCAGATCAATGAACCCAATTAGAATGTCCCCCAGTTGTGACAAGGTTGGTGTTGTTAGTAGGACTTAAAAGGGGCCACTCCAGCGATGTCCTAATTGGTTTCTTTCCCAATTCTTGACCAACATGCAATCCCCTTGGTTTACTCGTGGGTATTGGGAGGCGATCGTGTTTTCCTCAGCTGGGCAATGCGATTGTTGGACCTGCGAGTGAAGAAACTTCATGGAAAGAGTTAACTGTTTCAAGTAATTCTGCATTTCCTCACCCATTACATGGAGATCGATACCCTCAAGGGGTTTACCATGAGCATCCCACAGAGTCCTCATTGCCCGACCAGGAACTATCTCTGCAGCTGATAGTCCGGCCCGCGAATGCAGAGTCATTCACATGTGAAAAAGCATGAAAGGAAATACTTTGAGCAAATTTAACCTCGTGTCGTCGACTAATTTAGATCATTTTTCTTTGAAGGTACCGTTGGCCTGTTCCACAATCCCCGCTGCCTGTGGGTGATACATGCAGTGAAGTTGCTGTTTAATTGAAAGTGAGTCACACAATTCAGTTTTGATTCCAGCTACAAACTGTGGTCCATTGTCTGAGCTTGTCACCTTCGGCAACCCAAAGCAGGGAATAAGTTCAGTCAGCAATATGTTCGCTACTGTATGTGCAGTACAATTAGTGGTGGGGAAGGCTTCAATCCATTTGCTAAATACATTGACCATCACAAAACAATATTCATAACATTGTACCTTAGACAATTCAGTACAAACAAGCTGTATACAGGCAAAAGGACCATCTGGGGAGGGGGCATTTAATACTTTTACCTTTGTTATTTTTCATGTAAATAAGGTTTGAGCTGCTGTATTCAAATCCGGATGCCACCAGGTTTTTAAAAGTAACTGTACCATTCCTTCCTTGCCAAGATGGGGACAAGTGGCATGTAATCAATACACACTGGGAACAAAGACTCAGGAATACAAACTTGACCGACCGGGGTTAGCCAGAAGTCTCATGTCCAGAATTGTGAACCCCCCATCAACTACCAAAGTGTACGTTCAGATTCAGAGGCGTCCCTCTGTAAAGTCTGAATCACAGTAAGATCTGGCATGCCCTTCGACCCTAAAGTAGCTCCTTGATTTAAAGCCTGATTCCCATTACTTGGAATAACTAAAATGGCGGGTGCAGCCACCTCCTTAGCAGCCGAATCTGCACAGGCATGTCCTCATTGTACTGGAGTGTCCCCCTTTTGTGTGTACAATGCATTTAATAACAGCGAATTGACGAGAAAGCATTGAGGAGATTTTTAACCCAAAGAGCATTATGAATGGGAGTCCCCGTAGAACTCAGGAAGTCGTGTTACTGCCGTAGGCGGCCAGACTCCTGGGCAACACCGAATGTGTCCCTGGAATCAGTGTAAACGTGAGCAATTTGATCAGTGGCTAAAATACAAGCTCTGGTCAGGGCAAAAAGCTCAGCTTTCTGTGCGGAGACAGGGCTCTGAAAAGCAGCAGACTCCTGAACAGCAGTGTCTGTTGGGATAGCATCAGCTGACTGCCAGACACCGTCCGGGGAAACAGAGGAAGGACCATAAAATATGAGGTCAGGATTTTCAAATGGGAGCTCTGTCAAATCTGGGTGAGGAGCAGTAAGGAAATGATTCTGAATCAAACAGTCATGTGGGGGATCAGGGAGATCGGAAGGGGGTTGCTCAAGGAACGGAGCAGGATTCAAGGTGGAGTTGGACCGAACCGATAGGTAAGGGTTCGGTAACAGTGAGATCTCAGAACCAGCTTGGGTGAGGTGCTGGGTCTGCTGAGGCGTGAGGAGGGTGACAGCAGAGTGTGAGGTGTACACCCGTCTGGGCTGGGGAAGGGTCACATTAGAAGCTGCCTGGACTAACAAGTGGACAGCAGTTAGGATTTGGGTGCAGGGAGGAAGGCCACAGGCAACAGGATCCAACTTATTGGAATAATAGGCCAGCAGGCGATGACGGTCACCATGCTGCTGAGTGAGGACAGCAGTGACACCTTCATCTATTCCACTGACATCCAACTGAAAGGGTCTACCATACACCGGGCGGCCTGGAGCTGAGGCTGCAGCTAAGGCATCTTTGAGGCCGTCAAATGACTGCCTGGCCAAGTCAAACAGCTGAACTTTAAGGGGAGCATTAGGAGAGAAATAAGGAGGAAGTTCCTTCGAATAAGTTATATCTTTGTTTTATTTGCAGTATTTACTTGGAAAAGGATATGGAATATATAGACTGTAGGGAAATAAATGGTGTCATCTTGCAAAATGTCCATATTACAGAGGAGGAAGTGCTGGATGTCTTGAAATGCATAAAAGTGGATAAATCCAGGACCTGATCAAGTGTACCCTAGAACACTGTGGGAAGCTAGAGACATGATTGCTGGGCCTCTTGCTGAAATATTTGTATCATCGATAGTCACAGGTGAGGTGCCGGAAGACTAGAGGTTGGCTAACGTGGTGCCATTGTTTCAGAAGGGTGGTAAGGACAAGCCAGGGAACTATAAACCTGTGAGCGTTACAACGGTGATGGGCTAGTTGTTGGAAGGAATCCTGAGGGACAGGATGTACATGTATTTCGAAAGGCAAGGACTGATTATGGATAGCCAACATGGTTTTTGTGTGTGGGAAATCATGACTCACAAACCTGATTGAGTTTTTTGAGGAAGTAACAAAGAGGATTGCTGAGGGCAGAGCGGTAGATGTGATCTATATGGACTTCAGTAAGGCATTCAACAAGGTTCACAATGGGAGACTCATTAGCAAGGTTAGATCTCACGGAATACAGGGAGAACTAACCATTTGGAGACAGGATTGGCTCAAAGGTAGAAGACAGAGGGTGGTGGTGGAGGGTTGTTTTTCAGACAAGAGGTCTGTGACCAGTGGAGTGCCACAAGGATCGGTGCTGGGTTCTCTACATGTTGTCATTTACATAAATGATTTGGATGCAAGCATAAGAGGTGCAGTTAGTAAGTTTGCAGATGACACCAAAATTGGAGGTGTAGTGGACAGCGAAGAGGGTTACCTCAGATTACAACAGGATCTGGACCAGATAGGCCAATGGGCTGAGAATTGGCAGATGGAGTTTAATTCAGATAAACGCTGCGTTTTGGGAAAACAAACCTTAGCAGGACTTATAGACGTAATGGTGAGGTCGTAGGGAATGTTGCTGAACAAAGAGACCTTGGAGTGCAGGTTCATAGCTCCTTGAAAGTAGAGTCGCAGGTAGATAGGATAGTGAAGAAGGCATTTGGTATGCTTTCCTTTACTGGTCAAGAGTACTGAGTACAGGATTTGGGAGGTCATATTGCAGCTGTACAGGACATTGGTTAGGCCACTATTGGAATGTTGCGTGCAATTCTGGTCTCCTTCCTATCAGAAGGCTGTTGTGAAACTTGAAAGGGTTCAGAACAGATTTACAAGGATGTTTCCAGGGTTAGAGGATTTGAGCTATAGGGAGAGGCTGAACAGGCTGGGGCTGTTTTCCCTGGAGCGCGGAGGCTGAGGGGTGACCTTATAGAGGTTTACACAAATATGAGGGGCATGTTTAGGATAAATAGGCAAAGTCTTTTCCCTGGGGTCGGGAGTCCAGAACTAGAGGGCATGGGTTTAGGGTGAGAGGGGAAAGATATAAAAGAGACCTAAGGGGCAACTTTTTTACACATAGGGTGTATGGAATGAGCTGCCAGAGGAAGTGGTGGAGGCTGGTACAATTGCACCATTTAAGAGGCATCTGGGTGGGGAAAATGAATAGGAGGGATATGAGCCGGGTGCTGGCAGGTGGGACTCGATTGGGTTGGGATATCTGGTCGGCATGGACGGATTGGACCGAAAGCTATGTTTCCATGCTGTACATCTCTATGATTCTATGACTCCATTTCGAAGCCATTGCCTGCAAAAATGGACCAGCCCTAAAAAGGTGAGGGAAGGGGTGCGGTGAGGGTCTCCTAAATTCCAGCTGCTTCATTTCCAATTGAGTTTTAGCCCTTTACAAAGCTTCCGATGGCATTCCTGGGAATTGTAAACATTGCACAACTGCCACAACTACTTCCCCTTTTCTCACAGACGAAGGAAACACCAAATCCAAAAGTTTGCCTTGCTCACGTTTTGTAAAAGTCTCAAAGTGGTCCCTTTCACCCCCAGGAAACTCTGAGTGACTGAACGAGACTTTATTACACAAGGCGCACTCTGTTTAAACCAACCAAAGCCAACACCCGAAATTAAAGTCACTAAAACTTACCACTCACTGCCTTTGAGTATAATAATCCTAAACCCATCCTGGATTTAGAGATTTCAATCTTGACAGGAGCCCCCAGTTTGTTATGGACCAGACCAAACCCCCCTCAAAATATTCAGAAGATCGTCCAAATGCGAACATTTTCTTATTTTGAAGGTCAGTGTAAGGTTTCACATTCGACATGCGATTTGACTGGTCAAACTCCCGGATTTAAAGCAGAATGCATTTTATTATCCACTATAGCTAAAATAAACAAAAGAAAGAAGGAATTGGAATAACTTAACTCTGTTGGAAAACTGAACAGAATAACAGTTACAGAAACTATTACTAATGAATATAGTGGGATCCCATAAGCAGAGCTTTGGCAAAAGGCAAATTCAGAACACAGATTGTCTCACATGCAACTCCTGCAGCAGACAGAAAACCCCAGCTTTTGGCTGTGACCAAGAAGGGTATAAAATAATTCCCACTCTTTCAAAACCCTAATAACAACTGCTGAATGCTAACCTAATGATCCTGGTTCTGTGGGAGTTTGACCACACCCATCCTGGTTGCTTATATTGTTCCAACTTTAAAAAATAACCTTAGCCTCACACATTGTTTACTCTCATGATTCTGTTTCCTACTCAATGCCTCTTTCTCAAAACCTTTCCTCAAAAAAAGGACAAAATAATTTCTTAAAGCCGTTCATCACAGTTCACTTTCTGTTCCCCAGCTCCACTGGAAATATTTCCCATGTGTTGGTGAGGCAGTGCCCAGCGTGGGAACGGCTGGGTAACCCTGGATTTGGTTCACGTCGATGATGCCAGTCTTTTCATGGGCTCAGTGTTCTTAGTCATGTGGATGGCCACTCGAAGTGGTTGGATGTGCTGAAAGCTCATTCCTCAAATACAGGGACAACAAAAAAACTGCTTGTCTTTTTTGAATACACAGACTCCCAGAAGTGTGGATCATAGATAACAGGCAGGTGTTTACCAGCAGGGAACTTGAGTATTTCCTGAAGTCAAATGGTATTCAATATAAACGCACCACTCCAGAACATCAATCATCCAATGATCTGTCAGGAAGGTCAGTCCAAACTTTGAAGGCAGGCTTAAAGAAAAAGCCTACAGCTTCACTTGATACCACACTGTCCCGGTTCCAGTCTGATGATGGGACAATTCCTCATGGAACTACAGGGATAGTTCCAGCAGAGTTACTAATGTGGTGAAGACTCCTGACAAAGGTGAATCTGATCTTCTGGGCCCTGGGGTGGGGAGGGTGAAATGGCATCAGGAATGTCAATGCGGGATACAAGCCTCTGTTAAGTGAGAAACAGCTCACTTCAGGAGACAAAGTTGAGTGGAAGAGCAACAGGAATGTCCCTGCATGGGTAAGAGGCAGAGTTAACATGAGGTCAGGTTTAGTGATGGAAAAAGTTCATGTCGGTGTTACGGTCCTGAACAAGCGCGTGGACCATATGAATGTTGTCAACTCACAAATAACTCACAGAGTCATAGAGATGTACAGAACACAACCTTCAGTTCAACCTGTGTATGCAAATCCAATATCCGAAATTAATCTAGTCTCATTTCCCAGTATTTGGGCCATATCCTCTAAATCCTTCCTGTTCATATACCCATCCAGATACCTTTCAAATGTTGGAATTGTACCAGCCTCCACCATTTCCTCTGGCAGCTCATTCCATCCGCTTTGTGAAAATATTGCCCCTTAGATCCCTTGTAACTCTTTCCCCTCTCAGCTTAAACCTATGCCCTCTAGGTATGGACATTCCTATTCCAGGGAAAATAACTCATCTATTTACTCTATCCGTGCCTCTCATGATTTTATAAACCTCTATAAGGTAACCCTCTCAGGCTCCAACTTCCCAGAGAAAATATCCCCAGTCACTTCAGCTTTTCCCATGAGCTCAACCCCTCCAACCCTGGAAACATCCTTGTAAATATTTTCAAGTTTCACAACATCTTCCCTGCAGCAGGGAGTCCAGAACTGCACACAGTATTCCAAAAGTGAACTAACCAATGTCCTGTAAAGCTGCAAGATGACCTGCCAACTCGTTTACTCAATGCACTGACTGATAAAGGCAAGCATGCCATACATCTTCTTCACTATCCTTTTTACCTGGGACTCCACTTTCAAGGAATTGTAAACATACACTCCAAGGTCTCTTTGTTCAGCAACACTCCCCAGGACCTTACCATTAAATGAATAAGACCTGCCCTGATTTGGTTTTCCAAACTGCAGCACATCACATTTCTCTGAATTAAACTCCATCTGCTACTCCTCAGCCCATTGGCCTTTTTGACCAAGAACCTTTTGCAATCTGAGCTAACATGCTTCGCTAAGAACTGTACCTCCAATTCTGGCGTAATCTGCAGACTTACTAACCATACACTACGTTCACACCTAAATCATTTACACAAATGATGAAAAGCAGTGGTCCCAGTACCGATCCATGTGGCACACCGCTGGTCACATGCCTCCAGTCTGAAAAGCAAGCCTCCACCATCCCCCTCTGTCAGAGCAAAACGTGCCGGGCTTCTCAACAACTGATCCCACTGTCTGGAACCCGGGTACTCTCCCTGACCATCAGGCATTGGAGACTCCTCGGAATTTGAGATGGACACGGTGGGTGTTGCCTCCTTGTTGTCCTTGCCTCCTGAAGCAGAGAATGAACTTCTTCTGAGACTCTCTGGACACAAGAGGCAAAGCTACTGTGTGTTACCCGCTGTCCGCCTGTGTCAGAGGCAGAGTTGGAGGAACCTGAATCAGTGCTAAAGCCCCTTAGGAGGACCCACAAAAAATAGAACTGGCCTATGTCTTTGGACTCAGAGGGGAGGGTGTAGTGATTGTAACGAGGGCAGTCAGTTCGACACAGAGAATATGAGTTCCCTGATTGGGGCTGTCAATCTGGTCCAATCCGGGAGCCCAGTCTGACAGATAAGAACGGGGGGGTCAGACATTCTGCTGACTCTGAGAGCTGGCTCTGAGGGAGCTGGATCAGGGTCAGGGACTCTCCATGTGTGAATAAAGGGTGACTTGGTGAAGGGATACCAGCCTCTGGGGAGCTATTTCAGGTGTGGTTTGATTTAAAAAGGTCATGATAGGTTGATCATTCATCCCTGTTATTTATATTCTATTGATTTTTATGGTGGATCGATATCGTAATGGCTGTTTTGTGTGTTGCTCTGGATCCTTTTGTGATAGTTAGCATTAAGCCTTGTGTACCAGACCTCTTTCAGTTTGATCCTTGTCTATTTGTCCTCCTCTAACTGAATGCTCATTTCCTATATTTCCCCATAATGCTCCACACTGTATGCACTCTACATCTTAGTTGGTCTGACCAGGATGGGAGGCAGCTTTTTAAATTACATCATTATGGAAATGGTCACATGAGAGGGGATGTGGTAAATCAAAAGGAAAATATGAGATAACAGAGGAAGGTAACAGCGTAGGAATGATAATCAGTGAGTGACAGGCTAAACAGGCATTCAAATGTAAAATCAAATAAGGCAAGAAATTCAAAAAATAGGAAAAGGGACAGGCAATAAATGCTGGGCTCAGTTAGAGAGACACACATCCCGGGAGTGAATAAAGAAACCTGCACAATGCACAAAGTACTTTAAAATGAGTCATTGCTGTAATGTAGCAGTGAATCTGTGCACAGTGAGACCTCACATTCAACAATAAGAGAAACGATCAAACAATCTGCTGTCAGTGATGTTGGTTAGAGGATAAATATTAGCCAGAAGACCATGGATGACATCATTGCTTGTCCTCAATGGAGGGCTGTGGGAAATGTTACATCCAATGAGGAGCTTGGACTGGTGTTGTGTTAACAGCTCATCTGAAGTGGAATTCTGTCAGCCTCAGTCATGTGCTTGATCACATGACCCTGTGATGCAGAGGTGACAATATCACCACAGTGCCAGGACTATTACTTGGAGTTTGTGTAGACCGAGGAGGACAGAATTGTCGCGTTCAGTGGAATGATGTGAGTGCTTTGCAACTTTGTTTCGAGTCACTTATTTTTTAAAAACTGACACATTGAATAATTGCAAGAAATGGAGACATTATGGCATTTCTCAACTTTTCTCTGAATTTAGACTGAGCCAAGGCATAAACCAATGTGTTTGTACAGGAACTGAGCAGTTGAAACATATGTCCAGTGTAGTCTGCAATAAGTAAGGGATCAGTATAATGATCTGGTTCATAAAACATACCTGTAATTCTGGAAATGAGGAAACACACAGTATATGGCATCCACAGCACGATGAAAGTGCCAGAAATGGCAAAGAGTAAAGTGATGGATTTCCTTCGGCTCTGCATCTCTGGATCGTCGCTGTTCTGGGTGTTGCGTTGACCTTGCAGTGCTCTGCGGGTTCGATTGGCCATCACAATGTGGCGAACAGTCAGTGTATTGAGCAGTAAAATGAGAAAATATGGCAATAGTGGGTTTAAAATTATGTCAAGCCAGTGAAACCTGATCCATCCTGACAAGATAAAGTAGTCTGGTTTGAATCGAACGCCCCACTCTACATTGTTTATTATATAGATTGGCTCAAAAGCAAAATATAAGGGAATATTTTTGAGTGAGAACACAACACACACAGTCACTATCACCACAGCTGCAGTTTCCTCCCTGCAATACTTTGCTCTCAACCTCTGGCAACAAATGAGGACAAAACGATCAACAGTGAAAGTGACCGTGAGCCAAACAGAACAGTCAACAGCTGTGTAGTTGATCACCTCATTGATGGTAATTATTGAGGTGAAGTGTAGAAATGAAAATGGGAAATAGTAGTAAAGTATGTAGTCGATTATCACACTGAAAATAATGACCAGGAGATCAACTGTCGTCATAGCCACCAAATAAAGAGTGATCCCTTTGGAGAGACCACAACCTCCACGAATTAGAAGGACAATTGTCAGGAGGTTAGCTACAGAAGAAAGAGCAGAATCCACAGATTATTAACACAACAATGCTTGGAAGTTATGACACGAAACCAGGTCATTTTGTCCAATAAATCTACGTTGAGGTTCACACTGCACATGTGTTTCCTCCCACTGACTTCATCTTACAATATTGAGATATTATTTGTTTCAGCCTCATGTAGTTACTGAGATTTCCCATCAGGCAAACTCACAAATGTGTAGAAATATTGCACAGATTGGAAGGAAGAAAAAGTTTCTCAAACCAGAATCCCTTTGCAGAGATGGATTGAGTGAGTGCACTTCCCACCACATTGCCTTATGCCAATCTATAATTAAACAGAAGGGTGGGTCGGGGTGGGAGGGGCTGCCTTCTTTGAATATTTACTAATTTACAAACACTGAAGCTCATTGTGAGTCCAATTGACCACAATTGTATGGGACCCATTTTCCTTTCTAGAGGTTGCACAGATAACAACAGTGTGGGTGAAGGGGTTTCCAGCAGTGTTATGTCAGGGGCACTGAGACAGAGGTTGGATGTAGTCAGTGATTTTCTGTGTGAAGGTGGAAGCATTGAGCTCCCATTTTGTTTAGCAACTTTGTGTTGTTCCGTTGGTTAAATAAAAAGCAGAGCAGAATACAGAGAGGACTTGTGGCCTCGGGGTGGGGGTGTTGTTATGTCTGAGACTCAAACAGGAGTCCAATGGCAACTGTCCCCATAGGGATTGTAAAAGTGGGAGGAGGTCACGGCAAGAAGGTTCAAGAGGGCAGATAGCCAGGGGCAGGTGGGCTCTGTATAACAAGGACAGAATGGACCTCGTTCTGTGTAAGGAAACCATTGAGAATAACTGCAGCCTGAAAGGAGAATGTACAATCAGTGCCTTGAGTCTGTAAACAGAGAACAAACTACATGCTGCATCTGGAGCCCCATGGTTTGTCTTTCCAGAGAGTCAGTGACTTCTCTCTGTGACTAATCAGTTCCATTTGTGTGTCTGGCTATTCAGTGTCTGTCGCTTTAAAGGTTACTCATGGCTTTGACTATTTCATGAAAGTTACCAGCAATACCATTCCTGTAAAGCCAAAATAAATTATTCCGCGCATTCTCCCATATGGACTCAGTGTGATTTCTTACATTGTTCCTGCCTGCTGCACTGTAGCCTTCCCCATGTGCTGCCAGTGGTCCTGGAGGCAGGCGGCTGACTCTCATATCCCTTTGTCTGGAATGGCCTTGGGGTGGTCTTCTGTTTGGCTGAGTCTATCTGGACCCTGACATGGTGAGGCTCTCCTGCACAGTGTCAGGAACCTCCTTCATCACCATGGCTCTCTGAAGCACTGGTATCAGTGGCAGAGGGTAGAGGAGTAACTGTCCCCATCAGGAGTGCCCTGACAGGTACTTTCCGATGGTGGCTGCCTCTCCCCATGTCCCACTCTGAGGTTCACTTGGCTCTCCCGACCTTCCTGACTGAGGGGAAAATTGTCTCAGCAATGACTTGAGATATCTCCATCCTCTTTACTTTTTCACATTGAGCTCAGTGACAATACAATGCATCACATGAGCACAAACCCTAACACTCACCATAATCTGAACCCTAACCAAAACTTTAGACCTAATCCTAATCCTAACCCTAAAACTAAACAAACCGACACAATCCCGAAAGCTAACACTAACCCTCAACCCTAGCCTAATGTTCCCCTAATAGCAAAATAAAAACGAACGTGAACCATAACCCTATCCTAACCATAACTGTAGACCTAACACTAACCCAAATCCTGGACATAAACCTAACCCTTCAATCTAACTCCCACTCTAACTCTATTGCTATTCAGAGTGCATATTCCACAGCACCTGACTGATCAGCCCCAACCAGAGTTTGGGAGTGATTTTGACTGCGAAGATCATTCAGGTGTGTGAGCACGTGGACTGGGTACTATCCCATCAACCTGCCTGATCCCACTCACCAACATCAAATCCAGACCCATGTCCCAGCAACAGACCCAGACACATAACAATAAAAACCCAGTCGGAGAGAGCTTTGGGATCCAGAAATCTGAAAGTACCTGTTCCTCCCAGACAAGGACCATTTAGCACATGTCAAGTCACAGATTCCTCCTATCCTCATGGAACTAAACTAAAATTCACAAATTACAGCATGAGCTGTTTCTTGTAGGAACACCTGAAACTGGATCCAGCATGAGGAGAGAAAGAGGGAGGGTTTTACACTGAGAGATATATCACGGGAAAGAACAGAGTGAAAGTGGGATTGAAAAGATAACACAACCTGCTTCCGCTTCTTACCAGGAACTCCGAAGATTGCGAGGAAATGGTAGTAAGTGAAAGCTGTCTGTTCAATTGTTGATAATTCCATTTTCAGAGAGGTGATAATGGCAATTGTTGTTGACAGATCTGAATCATCAGACATTCGTCTGTTATATAAAGCAACTAAATCTCCCCTGTGATTTTGTGCAGTTGCAGAGAGAGTGAAATTAGTTTGCAGTCTTTGAACAAACAGTCACAGTTAATTTTAATAGATATTACACAATACAACCTTCACCTACATTGGAAGATTGAAGGAGAACAATTGGGCCAGGTCCATCTCAGGGCTCCTTGTTCGCTCTCTTAGTGCTCTCTACATGGATGCTCACACCATCCCTGCCTGGCCTTTCTAACTTTGTCCCCTCACCCACACAGTCAGAGAATCATAGAGCTGTACATCCACCTCGTCCATACCGACCAGACATCCCAAATTAATCTCATCCCATTTGTTAACATTTTACCCATATCTCTCGAAACCTTTCCTATCTGTGTATCATCTGGATGGCTTGTAAATCTAGTAATTGTACCAGGCTCCACCACGTCCTCTGGCAGCTTCTTCCATGCATCAACCACCCGCTCTGTGCAAATGTTGCCTCTTCGATCCCTTGTAAATCTTTCCCCTCTCATCTCGAATGTATCCTCAAGAGTTTTGCACTCTCCTACCCTCAGGAAACACCCTTGGCTCTGTAAACTTTTATAATGTCACCCTTCAGCCTGCAACTTCCAGGCAAAATAGCTCCAAGCTCTTCATCCTCCCCCGATAGCTCAAACCCTCCAATCCTGGCAACATACCTTCAAATCACTTCTGAACCCTTTCAGGTTTCACAACATCCTCCTCTTAACAGGGAGACCAGAATTGAATGCAGTATCCAACGACCTCCCAATTCCCACACTCAATGCATTGATTCATAAAGGCCAGCTTCCCAAATGCCTTCTTTACTATCCTGTCTACCTGTGGCTCTACTTTCAAGGAATTATGAACTTGCATTCCAAGGTCTCTTTGAACAGCAACACTCCTCAGAACTAGCCCTGAGATGCCTTTCCAAACTGCAGCACCTCACATTTATCTACATTAATCTCCATCTGCCACCCCATCAGCCCAACTGATTAAGATCCCGTTGTATTCAGAGATCACTTTCTTAGCTTTCCACCACACCACCAATTTTAGTGTCACCTGCAAATTTACTAACCATACTTGCTGTGTACACATTCAAATTATTTATAATAATAACAAAAAGCAGTTGCCCCAGCACTGATCCTTGTGCATAATGCTTATCACAGGCTTCCAGTCTGAAACGCAACTCTCCACCACCACCCTCTGTCTCCCACCTTTGAGCCAGTTATGCAGCGAATGGTGAGTTCTCCCTATTCCATGTGATCTAACCTTACTAAACAGGTGCCTTGCAAAATGCCTTATTGAAGTCCATATGGATCACGTTCATCACTCTGCCTTCATCAATCCTTTACCTCACTTCTTCAAAAACTCAATCAAGTTAGTGAGACATGATTTCCCAAATACAAAGACATCTTGTGTGTCCATAATCGTCCTTGCCTTGCCAAATACATGTAAATGCTGTCTCTCAGGATTCCCTTAAACAACTTGTCCAACACCAATATAAGGTTCACCGGTCTATAGCTCTCTGGCTTTTCCTTACCACCTTTCTTAATAGCAGCACCATGTTGGGCAATCTCCAGTCTTCTGGCACCTCACCTGTGGCAACTGATGATACAAATCACTTCCCTAGCTTCCTACAGTGCTCGAGGTTACACCTGATCAGATCTTGGGAATGTATCCTTCTTTTTGCATGTTAAATTGTCCAGCAAACCATCCTCCGTTATTATTGTCAATTTGCAAGAAATTGCTCTTTATTTCCCCAAGTTCTCTAGTTTCCATATCCTTCTCCACAGTAAACAGTGATGCAAAATACTCAATTGGTATCTCCCTCCTCCTCTGTGGTTCCATGCATAGATGGCCTTGTTGATCTTTATGGGGCCCTAGTCTCGCACTAGTTACTCTTCTGTCTGTAATGCAGTTTTAGAATCCCTTTGGATTCTCCTTAACCCTACTTGCCAAAGCTATCGTGTGTCACCTTTTTGCCTTCCTGATTTCCCATTTCACCACAAGGCTACTATCCTCATACTCTTCTAGGGATTTACTCAATCCCTACTGTCTATACCTGACATATGCTACTTTCTTTTTCTTGACCAAACCCTCAATTTCTCTCGTCATTCAGCATTCCCTACTCCTCCCACCCTTATCCTACTCTGTTTAAATGAACCTATTGTCTCTGGACTCGTCTTGTTGCATTTTTGAAGATTTCCCATTTTCCAGCTATCACTTTACTTGTGAATATCTGTCCCCAATCACCTTTTGACAGTCCTGGACTAATACTGTCAAAATTGGCCTTCCTCCAGTTTAGAACGCTAACATTTAGATGCAGTTTATTCTTTACCATCACTGCTTTACAATCATGGAATTATGATGACGAGCTCCAAAGTGAACCCCCACTGACACCTCAGTCACTTACCCTGCCTTATTGCCCAAAAGAAGGTCAAGGTTTCCTCCTTCTCTGGTCGGTACATCCACATGTTGAATGAGAAAAAAGTTTTTGAACACACTTAACAAATCCCACTCCATCCAAGCACTTAACACCAAGACAGTCTAAGTCTATGTTTGGTAAGTTAAAATCCCCGAACATTACCATCCTACTATTCTTACAGATAACTGTGCTCTGAAAGTAAGTGGAGAGCCTGGAGATGCAGCCTGGTCCAGACCATGAGCTGGGTGTGTGGCCCTGAATGTACAGGGTCCTTGCTGCAGCGTTACAATGAGAGTTGTCAGTGAACACCAAGGGGCAACATTGAAGGGCAGAAGGGTTCTGTAAGTGGGCGCGTTATATGACATGGGGATTTTTTGAGGCTGCCACATGTTGGAATTCAATGTCTGAGGTGGGGAGCCTGTGAGCAATGCCCTTGGACTGTGCCCTGAGATGTTGGTTTCCAGTCTCCAACGTGAAGTTCTTTCAGAGCAAGTGGTGAGCTGCATCCATGAATGGATGAGGTTTTTTTTTTGTTTGACTTAAGTATGTTTGAGAGTCTGGAAGTTAGAAGTCAGTACTATTTATTGCACTTTAGAATTCAGAGTATCATTATAAAGCCCCTCCAAAGACAGGACTGATCCTTGTCCAACCTCATGACCTTGGAAATCTGTGTGTTTTCATCCATTCTCCTATTATAGAGAATTGAAGACACCATTGTCAAATTACCAGCTACTCCCAGATTCCACAACTTAAAGAAAATAAAATCAGTTTATTTTTTAACTCGAAAAAATTGGACAGTGTATTTGGTTCAATGTTGGCGAAAGAATAAATTCAAACTCGATTGGGTTTTAATATCTCCTCAGATGCTGCCTGACCTGCTGTCCTTTTCCATTGCCACACTTTTTGACTCGCATAATTTAAACTGATTGGTTAAATGTGAATTGTGGTCAAAACAGCAACCAACTCAGGTATCCATTTCAAATCTGAATATTACATATTTTCAATTTTCCAGTACACTCTGCGATTGCCATCCACTCCATCAACACAAGTGTTTGCAATCTCTCAATTCAGAACAGGATTCACTCTCTCTTCAAGGTCCAGTACATGCCTTCAACTTCATAACAGATTGAACACCAGGATACTTTGAAATGATCTGCATAACCATGTGTGAAAAGTGCCTCTGGTTACTCAACGTCAGGGTTCTGAGCATTGAGTCTCTCCACGGCATACAAGATGAGAATTTCCTGCAGAATACTTTCCATGAAGTGGTTCCCCCTGAGAATACTGAAGGGGTGGCCTATCTGTCAGCGGGCTAGCCAGTGAAAAGTCACCCATCCTGTTAATGTATAATATGGTGATTTGAACTGAGCACCCCACTACACCGACAGGCTCAAAAGCAAAGTACGGGGAAAGATTTTGAAGCAGAGCACAATACAGACAGTTGCTATAACCACAGCTGTAGTCTTCTCCCTGTAATATATCTCGGTGAACTTTTGACAACAAATGAGGACAAAGCGAACTACAGTGAAAGTGACTGTCAGCCAGACAGAGAAGTCAAGGTCCACATAATTGGTCACCTCATTGATACAGTGTATAGGAGTGTAGTTGAGAAATGAGACTGGTAAGCAGCATCCAAGCATGGAAAACATTATCACATTGAAAATTATGATTAGTAGGTCTGCTGTTGTCATACCAACCAAGTAAAGGGTGATTCCTTTGGACAGACCACATCCTCCTCAGGACAGAAGGACAACCGTCAAGAGGTTAGCTACAAAGAACAGAGCAAAATCTCCAAATTAATGACAGAGCATTGCTTGGAGGTTATAGCTCAGCATCAGGTCATTTATTCTAACATACCTGTGTGGTGTTTATGCTCCACAAGAACCTGCACCCTCTCATATATCAAAATGTCATATAAATGTCATAGGAAATGCTGGAGAAACTCAGTAAATCTCATGGCATTTGTGGAGAAAGAAACAGAGTTAATGTTTCAAGTCCAGTCCAGTAAGACTCTTCTTCAAAAGACTTCCTCAGGTTTCCAGCATCTGCATTATTTGACTTTGATATCAAAATGTTACTTTCCTCTTCACTTCCACAGTGACGAGCCCCTAACTGATAAATTCACCATATCCTTATTAGGGTGGCGATACTGCACAGATTACAATGCAGTACATTCCTTCCCCAAACTGGGAAGTTTTATGAACATAACATGGGAGACAGGAACTTATAGACAGAAGAGCAAAGACTATTGAGTTTGCCTTCTCCCATCCTAATATTTGCATGTTCCAGGATAATGAGGTTGTTGATTAATCATAGCGATCAATCTTTGTCCATGGATTGACAGCAGACCCAGACATATATGACGCAAGGAAAACCCTCAGTGATAGTTGGTTAATTTATCATTAATCTCCTCCTAAACACCTGATACTAAATGCCAAAATGTTTGCTGAGAAAGAATAAATTTAATAAATAGCAGAAAGAATTGTTAATTGAAAGAATATCCTGAAAGTGAACTCAGCGCAGAGAGAGAGAATGAGGTGTCGTACGTTGAAAGATACATCAAGAACAATAACAGAGTGAAAAGTGATTCAGATAAAAGCAATCAGGTTTAGCTTCTTCCCAGGGACTCAGAATATACTAACAAATTATAGGAAATGAAAGTTGTCTGTTTGATTATCGAGAGTTCCATTAGACCGAGTTTTTCGAGAGCAGAGATGACAGAAATTAATGAAGACAGACCCTGAATCACCAGATGTTCTCTGTTTGTGACAGTTCCTTAAACATATGGATGTTGTGTTTCTGAACAATAGAAATAGTCTGAGAAATGAACAACAAATAGGACCATGTTTCTGTTCCCCGAGACCATTTGCTCACCTCATATCCGCAGCATCAGTGCAGGAACTCTCCACATGCCACGATAGATACAGAGGTTACTGCCATGTTGTTACAATACAGTTTAACACTGTTATTACTCATTTATCTGAGACTGTTTATTCTGCTCTGTTCACCTCTTTCAGGTCTTTTTTGATTGAATTGATAAAAATGAATTTGAACATGAAATAAGACTGAAGTTTCAATTTGTGGTCTGATTTTCCCTGATCTTCATTTACTCATTAGAAAAAAATCAATTTGGCTTGGGCTGGTTTTTATGAAAGAGTTATCCAGTCTTACCCACTCCCCTGTTCATTCCCTGTAAATATTTCCTTTCCAGGTGTAACTGTGTCTCAATTGGGATCCCCTCTGTCTGAATCACAAGGCTCTGGGTTCCAGTCCCATATGATGAGGAAGCAATTCATCACTGAGAGGCTGGTGACCCAATGTCATTCTCTCCCACAGGAGGCAGTGGAGGCCAAGTCACTGAATATCACCAAGAAAGAGATTGATAACATTTCAGGTAATAAAAATATTAAGGAGTATGGGGACAAAATAAGAATATGGCATTGGGATCGGGGATGAGGGATGGTCATATTGAATAGTGTCCTCGTTCTCCCAGTTTCTGTTTTTGTGCTTGAGTAGAAATGTCAGGACTGTGGCCAGTGCAGAATTGAAGGAATACTTCACTTCTTGAGCTTCCATTTTCCATATGAAGCACTAAACAAGGCCCTCTCTACCTTGTCGAGTTGTTGTAAAAGATCCCATGGCACTGCTTGGAGATTATGCTCAGAGGGAGACAAGCATTGGTTTATATTCCTGCAGCCAACTCTGTTCCTGAGCTTCTGACTCTATCCCTCTGACAACTGTTTAATAATAAAGCAGGCTTTCTGCAAACAGAGCCATATTTGACTCATCACTTGCTGAAACCCTCACTTGTTCCCATTGCCTCTTGACTTAACTACACCAATGTACAGCTTGTTGGCCTCCCATGTCTATTCTTCATAATCTTTTGGCCGTCAAAAACATTGCGGTCCATATTTACCTTGCACCATGTCCCATTCACTTATCAACTGACCTAAAACA